>NC_021163.2:3707038-3726653 GCF_000331145.2 Cicer arietinum
ATCATTTAACATTGTCTTTTTTTGTCCCTTGTTGGACTTCCAGTGGATTCGGCACCTGGAAGACGGTTCCTTTAATTATATTGAAGGTGTTTTTAAGCTTCTGTTTGAGCTTATGTTCTCCTTTTCTTGCATTCTTATGTGATAAACTTATTGTAGTCAGTTGTCCAAAATATAGGGGCAAAGCAACCCAACTATCTTGTCAGTGCCGATGATGTTGATACATTACTTGCCATTGAAGTCCAGCCTCTGGATAACAGGAAGCGCAAGGTACTATTTTGAATTGACCATAATGGCAGTCTTTTACATTTATATGAAAATTGACTGGAATGGAATTCTTATGAAGTGGCTTTTATTTAGTTATGGACTTTCCCTGATATGAAACCCATGTTCCATGTCATAAAGCAAGCATTTTGTCAAGGAATTATGAATTTGGAGGAGTATTGTTGTGGAATTTGAACATTGAGTGGCTGCTGTTAATCTTCACTTTGCTAATTAAGCTTTTCATATTTTATTTTTTAATCTTTTTGTTATGTTTGAATTACATTAATATTTTTAATGTTATATATGCTGTGTTTTTCATATAAAAAAATTCTGTACTTCAATTTTTAATCTTTCCCTTGCAATGCAATGGTTCAAATCAACGAGCCCTTTGCACAATAGTACACTATGCCCATTAAGTAACTTCCAATGCCAAGTGGGAAACTAAAATATGATTCATAAATGTGTACTTTGTTAAAGTTAGACCCAGTTTGGTTTTCTGATTATTGTTATCTAGTTTTTATTTTTCATGAAATCTCATGCATTACTTGTTATTGTAGGGAGAACCAGTCAAAGTTTTTGCCAATGATAGCAAGAAGATCATTTGTGGTGAGTACCTGTATAATAATTGATGTTTTTCAAGTTTAGCTGTTGCTGCCTTCCATGTAACTCATGAAATAAACTGCAAATGATTAGAAAAATTGCAGTGAATATTTCAGAAATTTGAAGTGTTGTGTATGAGTGTTATCGGCTGTAGTCCTTTTGAAATTAAGCTCATATTACTTGTCACTTGCGCTGTAGAAAAAAAGTTAAAAAAGGCATGACTGTTGTTGCGAGAAAGCAATTGGTGTTGTTTTAATCCACCAAAGCATCTATTAAAGCCAGTATTCTGACTTATTCTTTGTAAAGTTTACTTTTCTGATTCACAATTCAGCACCTTATGTTCTTGTAGGGATATAGTGCTGTTAGGATATAGAATAATGGGAAATTAGAGTAGTTAAGAGATAGGAGGAGCTTTTATAAGTCTGTTAGTTATTTTCTATTTCTGTTTTAGGTTTGTTAGTGTTCTGTTTATGTTTTCCTGTTTCTTAGGCTAGAGTTGATTGATCCTTATCCCTTTTATCCTGTTGTATATAGAACCTATAAATAAATGTTCTCTTCCCCTTAGAAAGGATCTTTTGCCAAACTTATAATTTTTCATTAACTGGCATTCCGGTTGAAGGGTGCATTCGCTCTTGAAGAGCATATCCGCTCTTGCTATCCTTTCATTATTATTAATAAAATTACAGGGACAAATAAAGTCCTTTTGCCACTAAATTTTTTCAAAAGAACCTAACAAGTGCCCATTAAGGTTGTTAGACAATTTTAAAGGGCAAGTTGTCTTATTAACTTGGTATGTACTTGAGACAAGTATGTATAAAAGAGAGGACAAAGCTTAACATATTTTATGCATCCATTGTGCTGAAGTTATCAAAAGTAAATACTTTAATTAAAATAATTATCAGATAGAGAAGTATTACAAAGAAGGAGAATAAATATCAATCAAATAGAAGAGTTAGAAGGGACGGACAGTTTAAGTTAGATACCAAACTACCAACTTATCTATCTGCCTTGGATGTGACGATGTGCCATACTGGTTCCCTTGATATTAATTATTTGATATAGGTTTCCTGTGGTCTCCCTTATTTATTTTGGGCTGCAAATGTAGGGAGTTCCTAAAACAGTTTATCAAGTCATTCTCTTTTGTTATTTGTTCTCAGATCCTGAAATGCAGAGCCACATAGAGAAGAGTTTTTATAGCGGACATGCTTCATATAAAGTTTCTCTTTCGGTAATTCAATGAAAGTAGCTTTCTTAATTGTTATGAGTCCTTTGATTATCAGTTTCAAATTTCTATTTGACTGCCAGGCTTCTTTACGAAGAATTCCAACAGTTCAATAATTTTTTTTCTCTCAACATTACAGACTGGATATCTTGATATATGGGAGCCAGCCACATTGGCCATTAAGAAGGAAGGTTACAGTATCAAATGCAGTGGACCAAATGGAGTTGTAATCGCAGAAAAATTTTCTCCATCCACCACTGTATGTCTTATTCTTTGATATTCCGTGTTAAGATTTTAGCTAGGTGGAATTGTAGGAAAGTTATTGATTGGTTTAGAAAAATAAAGCAACACAGATTCTGGGAGTCATTAAGTGAATTGTTCTTTCTGTCTTTGAACATAAATTTCTCTGTATTATATTTCTTTCATGCTAATTTTTTTTATAGTATTTAAAAAAAATCATAAAACATAATATAAAATTGAATTTCTAAAAATTCAAAACAAGAACGTACTTCATAGAATGACTTTATAAAACTAGCATGTGGTTTAATTTGGACGATGCGTGTTGAATTTTGGTAATTTAACTAATGGAAAATACATTTATGCTGTAAACAAGAAAAATATGCAATAAATTTTTAAATCCTTGTGTTTGCAACAACAAAAAAAGTCATGCGTTGAAATGGACTAAGGCAGAAAATAGAAAATGTTGTATTGATATTGACATCTAGTGCCAAAAAAATTGAATAGTTATCTGTTCAAATGAAAAGATCCAACTATATTAAAACCTCTTGAGCTGTATCTAAAGTGTCCCAGCCTTATCAAAATTCTGATTTTTAAAATGACTTGAATACCTTACAAATAAGTATTGGTGGAGTACCCCACAATGTATATATATATATATATATATATATATATATAGGGATGCATCTGATATGATATGCAAAGAAAGTGCAAGTATCAGTACTTCATAAATCAGTTTCTTGTGATATGCTATGAAAACCAGTTGTGTTTGTATGTTTTGAACTCTAGAAGACTTAGTATTCAACTAATGGCGAATAATTTTATCTCTTTTCTTCATTTACTTCTGTAGGTTGTGATTCCATATGGTCACATTTCAGAATTTATTATAATCGGTTCCACTGGGGCTGAACATCTTTTAAGAGCAGAGAACAACTCGACAGATGTCAGTGGGTAAGTATTCTTACTGTTGCTTTGTTACACAAACTGACTGACAAAAGGAATTAAGTTGCCAATGAGATCATGTTTCATGTGGATATTGAATGGAATAATGATCTCTTATCTAGTTGTGCTGTTTAATTATCTATCTTCTAAATGAAAAACGTTCATATTAAAGGTTTGTTTGGTTCAATGGAGGGGAGGGGAGTGGAAAGAAGGGAAATAGGGATATGTTTGGTTCAATGGAGGGGAGGAAGGGAAGGATTTTGAATGATTGTGTTTTGTTCAAGGGAGGGGAGGAATTTTAAATGGTTTATAGATTGTTTTGGCCCCCTCTCCTCCCCCCTCCAAATCCCCAAAATGGAGGGAGATTGTGTTTAGTTCAAGGGGGGGAGGAGGAATTTTAAATGGTTTATAAATTGTTTTGGCCCTCTCCCCTCCCCCCTCCAAATCCCCAAAATGGAGGGGGATCAAAAATAAGTGTAGGAGGGATTTTGTTTCCCTCCCTCTTAAAAATTGAACCAAACACATGTTTTAAAATATCCCCTCCTCTCCCCTCTAAAGCTCTCCAACCACGCAGACCCTAAATGGAAACCATTTTCTTTTTCATTTTTGTATGTATGGTCATTAATTTATGGCAATGGAATTGTTTTTGGAAGGAAGTCTTGGATGCAGTCGTAGTCCTTTGGTTTAGTGCCCTTGGTCAATAAATTGGATTTCATTTTCAGTAGCCTGAATGCCTTATTGTTTATTGTTTCTTCTCTTTGTTAACTTTAAATGCAAAAAAAAAAATTCACGAGCTGAAGATTAGTGTTTTCTGTTGTACTTATGTCCTTATGTATTTTAGTAATATTTTTCGTTCAAAGTTCATTGGCTCTGGCTTTTGTTGTCATGGATAACACAGGCATAAAATTTTTATCTTAGCTATAATGGGTTATTTTTTGGCTACAACCTATTGGTGGATTTTTTACTATTATCAATGCAAAGTATAATAATACTTTGGAAGTTGTGTATATAATAATTATTGAAGGGTAGTATAGAAAAAAAAATTATTAAAGTTAGCATTGAAAATTGAGAATGACATTCATTTTGAGACAATTTTTTGTTGTTAAAGTGAGATTCATTGTGAGACGGAGAGAATATTTCTTTAGAATCAGCTAATCCTTACCAAGTAACACCGTTCAAGTCCCTGCTCCCTATCCCTAGTGTTGGACCCTACATAGACTACCTTAAGCTGTTAACTAAAGAGAGCTAGAGAAGTTTGAACCTAACAAACTTATAATATATTATTTGCTCACAATGCATTTGGAATTATTATTCTTTAATCTCTTAGTAAGAAAGATACTTTTTTTCATAAAAAGAAGTACCCCGTGTTATTAAGTTGTCAAATGGTTGTGCAATAGGTCGCATTTCTGATTCTTGTCTATTTATTTACTTTTTGCTATTTTGGTTTCTGCTTTAATGAAATTGTTTATGTTGCTCCTTCTGCAGCGCTAGAGACACTATTGTGCTCACATTGAGATTATTTATCCTAAGGGTATATGAATCTTCTCCTTACTTTTTGTTTTTCCGATTAATAATATAAATGCCATGGTTATATATTAAGACTTTTTTCCATTTTCTGATTCTGTTTCCTTGGCATGTCATTATGTTATAAAATAGTTAGAGACAAAGGCAACATTACAATCTCAACATCATTGAGTTTGTTCAAACTTCTATTTAACCAATCATTATAACTTTCGATGAACTCTATGTAATGTCTGTAAAAATTATCTCTTGCATTTGTTATATGTATATGTTCTCTGCTTGGAAAGTATGGGATTATTTGATTAGATTACTTTACCTCTCTTTTTCTGAAGTCCATTGAGCTTTGTAATTTGAAGGCTGTGATCCTTTTTTGGCCCTGAATTGATCATTTTATGCATTCATTGCTGTTATTTGTTTTTGTTTTAAATTTGTTTCTAGTATAACTTTTTTATGGAAGTATTGTTCCAGTGAGTAGCCATTATATTCAAGTATTTTGTTTTTTTGATTCTGCAGGCTGGGGACAGAAAGAGGGGAAGGAGGAAGGGATTATTATTCTTTAACAAGTAAGCGAAAGTTGGCAATTTTGCAGAAAATCTCTGCTGCAAGTAAAATGTGCTGACCGTAGATGGGGACTGGGAGTTGTGTTTAGTGTGCTACCTAAATTTTTGTTGGTTTCATATTGTATCATAGGGCAGAATTAGCTTCAGCTGTAATTGTGATTCTATGCCATCATTTTTTTTTAATATTTAATGATTCTTTTTGCCATTTTCTGTCTTATGGGTAGCAGTGTTCACATCCAAAATAATTCAAATAAAAATTGCAAAATAATCAGAAAATAAAAAGCCGCACCAACCATAATATATTGATCATTTTGCAATAATCGCTCGGATTTGGTAGTTTTAGTATTAAATTTGTTTTAGTATTTAATCTTGTTCTTTAATATTTATTAGTTTAATTTGTTTTTACTTATTGGATATTTCAAACATAATTTATTATTTTACTTTGTAGTTTCAGCCACCAAACTACCATTTTTTTTTAATAAGGGATTGAAGTGTTGAAAAGGTGTACGTTCCTACCATCAACATAACATTTGTTTTTTCAAATGGTTAAAGTTAGTATTTGAGACGATATTATCAATTAACTTTTTTACTCTCATCTTATTACCTAAATCAGTCTATTTCCTCCGAAATTAATTATAAACATCTCTTTATAGGTTAACTGTTGTACTATTTTTCACCACTTTTTTATTCCTATGAAAAAGGTGTGCAAATTCTTTTTTAGAGGTTTTTGAATCATTCGAACAATCTAAAAAGTTCCAAGAAGAATAAATCCAATAATTTTAAAATTTTTGAAATTCTGATTTTTTTACCATTCCAAAGTTTTAAAATCTAAAATTTTCAAAACTTAAAATTTTAAAACATTTTAAGGTTTGGAAATTTTCGAAATGTAACTATTTCGAAAATTTGATTTTTAAAAAATTCGAGACATTGAAATTTTCAAATATATCAGTTTTAAAAATTTGAAATTTTCGAAACTATCAACTTCAAAACTTATTTTAAATGATTAAAAATATAAAATTGTCTTTTAATGTGTTTTAAGGATGGCAGGTACAATTGGGGGTGTCAGATAGAAAACTTTTTTTTATATTTTTTATTTCGACAAATTATTCGTATAGATCTATTGGAACATATCATGATATATTTATTTATTCTTTCTAATTAGGCATGACAATATAACCTACATATAAGTATGTGTCCAAATCTATTTTCACTTTGATGGAGAAAACATGTTCTGACAGTGGGTGCAGTTTTCTCCAAAATTCAAATTTTGAAGTAGAGTTTTCTTTGATTAGTCGAGGCATGGGTGGGGGAGGAATTTGACTTCGACTTGTTCCGTTGCCATACTTAATTCTCCCTTTTTCCATCCAAAATTTGCTTCTCATTCTCCAGTGATGTTGTCACTCTCTCGACCTTTCCTCCTCCACTTGAAGTTTGCATTGATAGATCATTAGTGACAATTGTATGATACATGTAATTAGTAAGACATGGGGGAGAAGAGTGGTGGCGAAGAGAAGGGTTCCATCTTTGTTGTGCTAGAGAAGTGGAGAAGGAGATGAAAACAAAAATATAAAAAAGGAAAAAAATTAATAAAATGAGACACTTTGAGTAAATCATTGTAATCGAGAGAAAATAAAGTGTTAATTAAATATGATGTATTTTTTAAAAAATTATAAAAATAATTTTTTCAAACATTTTAATTATTTTTAAAAATAAAAATAATTATACACCTCAATAATCTATTATTTTCTTATTAATAAATAAATATACTATCAACAAATACCACTATTTTCTTCTACTTTGCACAATAATCATATATTGAGATCACAACTGATGTATGCAGCAAATCCATAATTATAGAAATAATACTAGATTTTCTGGTTCCATATCTTATACTACTCTAACACTAACAATAACTTACAAATGGGCAGTGAAAATATCATGCCTATTTCAATTAGACATTTTTTGTTTGATAAAATTCACTAAGTTAACTATCATTTTAATCTTTTAAAAAAAAATATAACTAAAAGAAAGTGCAATATAATGTTAGTAAAAAGAGGCTAATAAATTCAAATTTATATGCAAATCAACAGTAACTTGATAAACCCTAAACTCAAAATCTCAACTTCTCCTGTGATCAGTCATCACTGCTCGCCGGCGGCAGCCTCCCAGGCGCCATCTCGCCGCCGATACCTCTCTTCTTCTTTCTCCCTCGGCGCGCGGATTCGTTTCCCTTCCTCTTTCCGCCGCAAATAGCGACCACCAGGGCCTCCACCGCCCTTCTCCGTCCACGAAGGCGCCAACCAGGTCACCGGTACCTCCTTGTTCGGCCTCCAACTACAGTAAACAATCATCAACTCAGCAAGGTAAGATATCACAAAATTCCATTGTTTAGGGTTTAGTGGTTTGGTTGATTCATTATTCGATTGAGACTATTAGTAATATATTTGTTTTCTGAAATCATTGCTAGGGTTTTTCATATGTTCAAAATTAGGGATTTTGTGTTATTCTTCAAATTTGTGGATTTTGTATATTTGATACTCTTCAACAAAGAATGGTTGGTTGCTGCATACATTGGCTATGCATTGTTTGCTGCATACATTGGCTATCCATGTTTGCTGCATCAGGAACTTAGTATCATTGTTATAATTAATGCACAATTGTTTCTGCATTGTTCTAATTAAATGATGATACCTCTTTTCATCCACTGGTTCTGCATTATTTTTCAAACTTGGTTATAATTATACACTTTGGATCTGTTTGCAAATTCATAGTTACTGTTAATTGGGACGAATTCATGGTTACCCCTTATTCAAATATTTGATACCTTGATCATCAATTGTTTGTATTATGGATAAATAATTGTTATTGTTGTTGTAAGAGATTATGGAGAAATTTTTTAATAGGAAATTATCATTGAATGAGCTAGAACTTAAGAGACATTGCCACACATAGTAATCCATCTGTAACCTTTCCCTATAGACTCCTAATTTTGGTCGCTCTTTCCTTCTTTGGTTTTCTATGCAGAGTCCTAATTCTTTTAACAAACAAAATAGTTATGTTTATGTATACTATATTACGAGAAAAAAACCTCTCTTTGTCTTTCTTTAATTTAATGTCCCTTTTTCTCTTTTGTTGAATGAATATTGGTGGGTTTAGTGTTGGTTTTTGGTGTGGAGAAGGGGAAGAAATTGTTGAAGTGGAAGAGAAGACGACAAAGAAAAAAAAGAGCATGGGGAGAGGAAAGATTGAGATTAAGAAGATTGAGAATTTTAATGGCAGACAAATGGGTTGATTAAGAAAGCAAAGAGTTGCCTATTTTTTGTGATGCAAAGGTTGATATCATCACGTTCTCTGGCACTGGTAAGCTCTATGAGTTTTCAAGTACAAGGTGACCCTTTTAAACCTTTCATTAATTTTTGGAACCTTGACATTTGTCCAGAACATGAAATTGCGTAGATGACAATTATAGAGCATGCCTGTACTTTTTTGAATACTATTTATTAAAATTTTATGATTTAAATATTTATGTTTTTATTTTTTTAATTATTAATTGAAGTTAAATAGTTTGCACCTCCTGGACCAGGGTCTTGGATATGCTACTGACCGTCACTGTCTTTCCTGCAACGGTTTGAGACCCACCCCTCAGTCCATGGTTTTCTGTTATTCTTGCTCAATCTGGTGAAGGAGTCCCTCCCTGTGTTCGATTCTGCTTCTATTTTTTTCTGCTTTTTTTTTTGTTCCATTTCTTGTTTTGTTTGTTACTCTTTTTTATGCTTCTTTTGTTACACTGTTAATGCTATTGGGTTATTATTTAGAACAAAGTTGATTGGTTGCAACTTGCTTCAATGGCTCAATCTAAAAGCTTTTTGATTTAGTCTCAATCTAAAAGCTTCAATGGCAATGACTCCAATTAATTTCTCCCATAAATTTTAGCACTTGTGTATTTTTTTAATCTAAAGCACTGGTATTTAAAATCTTGTTTTAGGCCAAAAAAACATTGGATTACATTTGGACTTCAGAAATATTAGTTTTAATCCAACTTACCTTACAGACCCTTTACTCGACCCAATCTGATCTAGAAATGACTGGGCTGGGTTGGATTGGGTCAAAGTCTAAATGACCGGACTTTATTCCAATCCCAACCCATGGTAACTTCATTGGTCGGGTATTGGGTTTGACCAAATCTGGTCCAACTCGACCCCATGTACACTCCTAGTTCTTGGCCTGTTCTCTTTATTGGTTTTATAGTTTTGCATATTTGGCTTGATTAGGCTCGGACCATCACTACCACCATTATTATATCATAATTTGACTTGTTTATGTTGCCTTTTCTAGGTGTTTCTCGGATGATACATACACTAAAAGTGTTGCATCTGCTGGTGTGACAAGATATATCTATAAATGCTTGGGGTGTCATCATCATGTATAACTGCAAATATATGCCAAACTCTGCTCAGCCTCCTTGGCAAATGCAAATCAATGCTTGAACTGAAGAAGCTTCATGCTATTGGGATCTCTTTTGGTTTGTCTCAAGAAGACTCATTTATATCCAAAATCCTTTATTTTTCTGCTGTGTCCAATTCAGGAGACATTGATTATTCCTACAGGGTTTTCTCCCAGCTTTACAGTCCAACAATTTTTAGCTGGAATATAATCATAAGAGGCTATTCAAATAGCAAGAGTCCAATTCATTCCCTATCCATTTTTCTAAAAATGCAGCAACTTGGGGTTGCACCAAACTACCTAACATACCCCTTTCTTGTGAAGGCCTCAGCACGCCTTTCAAACCAGGAAAGTGGTGTTTCTCTGCATGCCCAAATTATAAAAACTGGGCACGAGTCTGATATATTTATCCAAAACTCTTTGATTCACATGTATGCCTCTTGTGGGAATATTATTGGGGCCCACAAGGTATTTGATAGTATGCAGGGAAAAAATTTGGTATCATGGAATTCCATGTTAGATGGCTATGCTAAGTGTGGAGATATGGTTTTGGCTCATAAAGTTTTTGAGTCTATGCAAGATAGGGATGTTCGGTCATGGAGTTCTTTGATTGATGGTTATGTGAAGGCTGGGGAGTACAGGGAAGCTATGGCCATCTTTGAAAAGATGCAGGTTGTTGGTCCCAAGTCCAATGAAGTTACTATGGTGAGTGTCTTGTCTGCTTGTGCACACCTAGGTGCTCTAGAAAAGGGAAGAATGATGCACAAGTACATTGTTAACAATGGTTTACCAATGACAATGGTCTTACAGACTTCTCTTGTGGACATGTATGCCAAATGTGGGGCAATAGAGGATGCTTTGTTTGTATTTCGTGGCGTCTCAAAGAGTCAAACTGATGTGTTCATTTGGAATGCAATCATTGGTGGTCTTGCCACACATGGGTTAGTGGAAGAATCTCTTAAATTGTTTAAGGAAATGCAAATGGTTGGTATCCGATCTGATGAGATAACATACCTCTGCTTGTTGGCTGCGTGTGCCCATGGAGGACTAGTTAAAGAAGCATGGTACTTCTTTGAGAGCCTTGTTAAATGTGGCATGACACCTACAAGTGAGCACTATGCTTGCATGGTAGATGTGCTGGCGCGTGCAGGTCAATTAACTGCTGCATATCAATTTATTTGTCAAATGCCGATAGAACCAACCGCTCCCATGTTAGGTGCTCTTCTTAGTGGGTGTATTAATCATAGAAATTTAGATCTTGCAGAAATAGTTGGCAAGAAGCTTATTGAACTTGATCCAAACAATGATGGGAGATATATTGGCTTGTCAAATGTTTACGCAGTTGTTAAACGTTGGGATGATGCAAGAAGCATGAGAGAAGCCATGGAGAGAAGAGGGGTGAAAAAATCACCTGGGTTTAGTTTTGTTGAAATATCTGGGATTCTTCATAGATTTATTGCTCATGATAAAACACATCCTGATTCGGAAGAAACTTATTCTATGCTAAATTTTGTTGTCTATCAAATGATACATGGTGTTCGCCAAGACAATCGGGGGGAGAATTTTTTGAATGATACATTAATAGAAGATGAGTTGACTCTCTTTTGAGTAGAACTGCATTTAGGTTTGGAGCAGTTAACACTTGTTTTGGAAGAATTATTGCATATGACCTAGATTTCAATGTAATTATTATCAAAATCCTTTTGGTTTTTGTCTTTAGCAAAGCGTCTTCATAAAAGTTTAGAAGTCCATGTAAAAATATAGGTTACATGCTGTTTAATTAATAATGTCCTTGGCCTTTCGGACCAACAAACACAAAAAACTATTGCTAGGAGAATAACTGTAACTAGCAGACATTGTTAGGTGCCAATATTGTTTTAATCATTACATCTTATTTTTCTTGTTTTATGTTAATTTTATTAGTTAAAAAAATCTTAAGTGTTTGATTTTATTTTTAAATAAAGTTTCTTAATTTTTAAAAATGCTGGAGTTGAACCAATTCGTTTTTCAAGGGTTTACTTCTCATTTGCCTCAATCAAGTAAATTGAATATCTCTTTGTTTAACTATGATGAAAGTATACATGAGAACCATATAACATAAATAAAAAGAGTAATTAAAATAGTATTAATAAATTTTTGTTGTATTTATTATTAATTTATTTCATTTGTTATCCAATGCGAGCATATATAAGTCATGGCTCCCATAGGACATCATTTCTACAATTGAGTGTAGAGCCATGCATGTAATTAATTTAGATTATTTCAACTAACTCAGAATTCGCACAATGAATTTGAGAGATATCACCAATGTGATTCTTTATGGCTATATGAATGTCTTTTGTAACATATGGAACATTAATGCGTTGAGAAATACCTTCTTGTCTAAGAATATCGAAAAGGTCATAACCGCTCCAAATATTTTGTGCCAACTCAAAATATTGAGTTTGGTTAAACATGTTGGAAGAGCATATGCCATGCGTATTCCACTCATAAGTCCAAAAACGTTCATTTGATTGTCCCTTTAAATTTGGCCAAGAGAGATCGAGTTGAGTTTCTACTGTACTATTATTCTAGATATATATATATAGATAGAGGATGGACAAATTACACTCAAAGAGTTACACTTATTTCATAACATTGTATCGAATAATTTTTTTTTAAAACCTGCCGTCAGATTGAAAGTTAATGTCATATAGATCATTGAATGAGTGTAATTCTTTGAGTGTAATATAATATGTTTATACATATAATACTCACCATTGTCTTGTTGAATGATTGAAGTTCTGGATCTTTCGTAACACATTTAGATGACTGAATCGAAGTCTGATTAGAAGGCCACAGTCCGTGGATTATGAACCTTTCATGTGGTATTGTAGTACAGTGGTTACTCCTACAGAACGCGGGCGACCATTTTGAAAAACTGATAGGAAGCGAGATATCGAGGTGGAAAGGTAAAACATATGAACAATATCATAACAAGTACTTTCATGGCTACACTTTGTTTCATTTCTAACAATGAGAGCTATGTGTTAATTAATTGATCAATATTCAAATAATGGTATGGTATATATAGATAAAAGCTCAGAAATTCAAATAAATGATTCATTGTTTCTTTGTTGATATGGACTAAAAATTTGGTAGCTTAATGTTAAAGTACTTTTTATTTATTAGTACAAAAGTATTAAAAAAAATTCTAAAAACAATTCACATACTTCTTCACATGTTGCTTCACACAGCTAAGAGTAAACAAATCACAAAAGCTAACACACCAGTATGCATTTGAAACATGTAAGGAATGGATAGTACTTCTTAGCAGCCTTAACAAAATTTGAGTTATTATATACAAATACTTTGGAAGCATAGCACATCTAATACAAGTTAAATTACATTCTTAATTAGCAGGGAGTAATCTTAAGCTTTTTTTTAAAGTTAGGTTCTTAAAATTTCTATTAGTGACTATTTGTCTTGTGTATAATAGTTAATTTAAATTTTTTACCATTGACAATTTATTTCGTGTACATATTTTTATAATCATAATTAGAACTTTAATTAACTTTGTTTGATTATCATCAAAACATTAATTTGAGATTTTGCCTCAATATCATGTGTATATTAAACTCGAAATATATTGTTAATTTTATTATATCTCTATCATATTTTATAAAATCATGTTCATTAAATAAGCCCTAAATATATACTATTAAAAAAACATAATAAATATTATATTAATGTCGGATGAATAATTTGAGATAAAAAAAATTATAAATAAAACAAACACTTCTTATAATATGGAGAGAAGACTAAACAAGGAGAGAGATTATTTGGTAAGGCCACCAGAAAGCAAAATAATAAAATCAGATTCCATTGAGATTTTGTTAGATTGGTTTGTTGAACAACCCATGTATCAATCACGTCACGTGTCTGAGTATTCTCTCTTCATACTGAGTATTCTCTCTTCATAGTACTATTTCTGGTTTTTGTCGACTTCGTTCTGTGTTTTGAACTATTATCTCTATTTCAATGTATAAGCACATTTTACTTTCTTTTTTTTACTCTTGAAATTAGAAGTTACACCAAAATTTAATATCCCCTTCATAAATAGATAAAATATGAATACTAAATTTTAGTGCAACACTTTTCTATGTAATTATATAACACTTTTCTATGTAATTATATGAATAAATAATGTGTATAATCCACAGTTATTAAACTCATTTTTTAGTTTTATTAAAAATGTAAATAAAAATCAATATAATTATTTTATTATAAGTGAATCTAAATTTCTTTAATAAAAAAAATTGTTTTATTCTAATTTTTTCATGTTATAAACACTACCTAAAATAAATCCACATTATTTTGAAGCATTTTTTCCTTCCATTCTTGGAATCAATGTTTGAACCATGGGAAACAAGCACAGTAGGTTTGTGTTAATGCTAGCATTTGTCGCCTCAAGTTTTGATGTAATGTCGAGATATTTCCAATGCCAACGTTCTTAGTGAGGGCAAAGAAAGTGTGCAAATTTAAAGTTGAGACTCTATTACTCCTTCCATTTGTTTATGAATGGGAAATAAATAACTAATAGATAAAACATAAGAATATTGCTACAACAATAACACAGAGATCTTGTCAGTTCAATCTTCAGCTGATTTTTAAAACATTACGACAACCATATTGAAAAAGACAGCTAGAGATCATCTCTATTTATCAATAAAAATAGAGATGTACAAAGACCTAATATATGTCAGGAGTATAGTAATGGGTGGGTGCTCGTCCACCCCTAATTTTATGTGTTAGTTTCGTGGCTAGTCTTTAAGAAAAAAAATTACTCTTTAACAAAGTTGAACTTAAATGAGAATGCCAAAGTTGAACTCCAATTTTATCATTTGTATACTCAGTATGTGTAAAATATACAACTTAATTGAAACTTTCAGTAACATCATTTATCCCATTTTCACTACCGTATTAGTGTTTTACATTACCAGATTCTAAAATCCAAAAAACACCAAGATTTTTGAGGGGTTGGAAGATCATCGCAATAGTAATGTGTCTAAAGCAGCTTCTTTCCATTTATTCAAATCCTGATATAAATATAACAATATATGTGTAGGTTATTGCCACATACCTCGGCTAAACCTAGTCGTTCAAAAATAATAAATTTAATCTTTTAAAATTGTCTGAAGAGGCAAAGAAATTTCAACTTCTTTTGCAACATTGGAGTTTGCTTCAGCAACTACCTTAGACAAACCGAACATCTGAAATCAATCCGAAAAACCACACTATATCAGCAAATGACAAAGCATGTGGTGCAAATAAATTTTAATGAGATATCTTAGGTACAAAGTACAACAAACCTTTTTAATTGTTTTCTGAAAGCAGGTTTTGTGTTCATCCATAGAAGCATTTATAAACTCGTCAATGTGATCCTTGATATCCTCCAAGAATCCAACTTCTTCATGCTTTTTCTTTCGACATGAAGTGGCAACTGCAGCTGATGAAGATGGCTTTTCAACTTGGCTTTTTTGAGTGTCCATGCTCTCCGAGGTTCCAATAACTGCAACAAGTTATCCCCTTTAGTCTCAATTATCATCAGGCAGTTTAGTTAAACACTACTCTACAAGACATTGCAATCAAACAACCGAGTCTAGTACTTCAGTAATATAAATGTACTAATAATCCTAGTCACATAGGACTCCAACTCAATTCTAGATAGAAGAGAGTTTTCTAGAATGTCTATCAAGCTTGCTTGGGATGGTATTCTCCCTGACACTCTTGAGGATTGACATCATTGGCACAACAAGTCTATTCCTTCGCATTCGTTTATAATTTATTTTCAAAGTTGCTCAAAAGTGTTAAACAAATAGCAAATTATTCAATCAGCAGCACATAATGATCCTTTAAGGGTAATAACTAAGAGAAAACTATATCTATAACAAAAACAATCCCGTTTGAACATAGCCTTCAATATTATAACACACACTTTGAGAACATTTTCACGAAGAAGATCAAACAAGACGCTTTGAGAATGATATAAAAGCAATTTGAAAGACCTAAAGATAGAACCCAGTACACCCAACCGGCGCAGGAGACTAAGTTGCTGCCAGACCTATGACACAAGGAGCCCAATGTGGTGTAGGGCGCCCGCTATGCGGATTTTGCAGAATTCTTAGTCTAATTATTGTGTTTTTTTTAAACTTAACAAACTTGTAAGGAAAAAAACTCAACCACCACAACAACTTTGACCTTGTATTAGACCTTGGAGTCGCATCTCTGAAAAACTCAACTGCCCGGAAAACACAGCCGTAGTTGCTCGTGTGCGGTCACAACCAGTTACAAAGTCCACCCAAGTTTTCCTTTTTCTTCTTCTTCATTAATTTTCTCGAATGCATCAGATATCCACTCCGCACCGTGATTCACAATAAAGAAATTAACAATTTCCTCTTCTTTTTCCAGTGGTACTGCATGTTGTTTTCAATTTTATTGTATCTTCAGTAATATTTTTTTCTTGGTTTTTCATTCTTCTTTGTTTATAGTATGCTGAATGCTTTTGTTTTAGAGTGGGAAAATTCCCCGTTTGGTTGGTTAGATCATAAATTTTTTTAATTGATAAGTTATTATTATTTTTTTATATATAATTGAAAGAATAACAGTTTTTTTTTCTACTCAGGTTTAATGTAGAAATATTATGGCTAACCTAGCATTTTCTTTGGAATAATGGTAATGTATGGTTGGCGATTTTGTTGTTTTTGATTTCAAATGGCTTGGTACACACTTGTGTTTGCACAGTTTGAAAATGAGAATTATCGTTTTTAGGTTATCTGTTTCTACTTTCTATACATGAATTTCAGATTTTTTTTAATTGCTTAGTTAAGGCTGTGCATAGTAGCTATAAGTATATAGCATAGCAGAAGAATTTTGACAAACTACTACTGTTTTGTGATATACAATCTAGTACTAAGTCTTGTTAAATAGTGGATATAGTGTAGTAGAAGAATTTGAATCGAACTGCTATTGTTCTTCGATGGGCGATTTAGTACAAAGTCTTGTCAAACAGTGGTTATAGTAGTTATTGCAGTGTAACATAGAAGGATTTGAACAAACAGCTATTGTTTTGCAATATGCGCTTTAGTTTAAAGTGTTGTCAAATAGCAGTTGTAGTAGTACAATAACATACTGTAGGATAGCGGAATTTGACAAACTGCTATTTTTTGCAATATGTGATTGACAACAACATGCTATTTACATTCAGAAGCAGACAATAATCTTTGCATAAGTTTAACAGTGCATCTAAAAGTCATGCACCGTTTGTTTGTTTGGAAAGCTAATGTATAAGGCTTAATCATATAAATTGTAGATTCAAATTTGTTCTCATGCAGTTAATACCTGTTTTCCTCCAAACTTGGATTTGTTCCCTGCAAATAGCACGACGTTCTTGTTCTAGCAGCAGTTGTTTTCTTTACCATAAGTTTAGCTATACAACGGTGAAATCATGTTTTACTTGTTTCTTTTAGAAAGCTAAATACAATGCTTTTAATTTACAATTTCTATATTCAAATTTGTTCTTAGTTAGTATCACTTTTCCTCCAAATATAAAGCTATTCTCTGCATATTTGGGATGTCTTTTGGGTTTCTGGCAGCAGTTGCTACAAGTGGGTGAACCATTTAGTTTTTTTTAAGCTTACATTAGTATTTTTAACCATGAAAATTTCTGATTTTAAGTCCTTTAAATTTAATGCGACTTGTTCTTGGAAATTAAGGTTTGGTTTTGTATGTGTCTTTATCTGACAGTATGTAGTGTTATAATTATTATTTTTTGCTCATTGAATAGATTTGCTTATTTCTTCTTCAGATGCTGTAATTAATCTTGCCATGTAAGATTTATGCCTTTGTCCTTTTTGTTTTGTTATATATATAGGTTCGAGTGTTTCTCAAGAGTTGGCCCGTAAAATTCGCATGTGCTTTTAGTGCATGCTTTATCTTTTGTTATTGTTGTTATTTGCAAATATATTATTAGAAACCAAATCCAAGATGCATAGTTTATTTACTTAGAAATTATGAATTGAAAAGCCTGCAATTATATTTTAAAGGATTTCACGGCTTTCAATTTCCACTGCACTTTAGGTGATACATAGGTATAAAGTTCCTATGGAATTTTAATATCAACAAGCCAAACTTGTAAAATTTAGTAATTTAATCTTTGATCTTGTTTGAAATTTACTCTTCTAAAAGCTTCAGTTGTTGGCTGAAGCTCATAAATTACTTTATATCTTACATTTCCTCTAACTTCAAGAGTGCCACAAGGATTGAAGCCTCCATTACTTGATCATAAAAGTTTTGTTTTGTTTATCATAGTGATGTCTGAATTTTGCCTAAAAATTCCATGTTCTGCTTGGCTTTGGAATATTGTGATTTTATTTTTGTGTTAGTTCATTATTTGTTTATTGTTGTTATTTTATGGTAGAAATGTGATATGTTTAAGTTTATAATTTGCTTAACGGACCATAGGATAACCATGTTAAAAGTGATGTATGTACAGAGCGGGTGCGTTGAGACTTAGTTTTCACCATTCTCTCTATATAACAACCTGTCCAACTTGACTTGTTTTCATTAGACTGTTTTTCAAACTAATAAAACCATTACAAATTTATCCCATACCAAAGAAAACTAGGGTATCTCTTTTAAATTTTATTTTTATAAATTCAGTTGCATCACTTTTGCAAGCGCTGTTTTTTTTAGGCCAAAAAGAGAAAAAATGCAAAAGCATTGTATGTTAAATTTGGCATCCAAGGCTCTGCTATGAAGAGGAAATCAAGCTTGTATATATTGCATAACTTCTTCTTTAGATAATTACGAGTCCCAGAGTTACCAAGACCCCTACAGTTCCAATAAAGAAACTTTAACATTGAGAAGAGTTTTGAATGGCATGCGCGTTTGATAACCTGCAGATTCCCTGAACTTGTAGTTGACATTTTTTCCTTAATCTCTTTCTCTGGGATTTTGACACAAACCTTAAACTTCAACTGAGGTGGTGCAGAAGAAGCTGCATCCTTACTTTCATTATCATCATTCAGGTTGTCATCATCTCCTTCAACTTCAGCCCAAAATGTCCCTAGCCAAAGTAGGAGATTTTATCATGGCATTCTTGATAATGTTCAAGTCTTTAGCTATCACATCTGGGGTCATAGGTTGCTCTCTACCCTTACTCACATCATTCTCATTAGTCACAAGTTCAGCCTCCAAAAGAGGCAGCGTTTCCGCAACAACCTCTTCATGATCCTCTCTAAAAAAAGTGTCCACCGAATCTTCATCATCGTCCCGATTAGCTTCAACTTTCTCTTGATCTGATGATAACTCTTTGAGGATAATATTGTTTTTTAGCTCACCTTTAGGAACATTGTCCACGCGATTCTTACTAGGATGATCCATGTTATCACTCTCGTTATCCTTGTTAGCACTTGATTCGGCGTCATTCTTAGTATTGCTAACATTAGCTTCAATTTGAGGGACATACTTAACAGAAGCTTGTGTTTTACGATTCAGCTTGTGGAAGCTCACAATTGTCTGATAATTTCCCCTGGTCCTCCATAGCATTTTTATCATCCACTTGAGCATGTTTATATTTTCTGCATTCAGACAACACATGACCAATCGAATTACAAGCGGAACAAAATGAAGGTAAACGTTCATACTCTACCTCCACATAGAAACCGAATCATTCACGTTCCACCAAGACATGTTCACATAAAGTTTCCAACAGATCAAGATTGATTAATACACGAGCATAGTGGCCAAACGTCCAATTTTTTGTGGCTTCATCAAGACATATGGGAAT
>NC_021163.2:3726668-3762537 GCF_000331145.2 Cicer arietinum
AATGCCGATATTCAATGATGATGAAGAAAATTTTAGAGCTCCAATATTCTTGAAGAAGACCAATTATCCGGATCCAAGTTTGAACATCCTATTTTTGTTTTGTCGGATTGAAGTCTGAACTCCATGCAAAGATACGTAGAATCCCTGGCTTAAGATTCCATTATCATATGGCTCAAACACTTCGCATATCATCAATTGACTCAAATTCAAATTCATAGTATCCTCTCCCAAGGGGGATTAGGTTCCACTTCCACCTTCCTAAAGGTTTTTCACAATGCAGCAATCTTGTTGCGCGGATCAGCGACCTTGATATGTGTGTTTCCTTTCGGTAGTGAAAGACCGCCAGGGAGATGTATTTGACAACGTGTAAGCCCAGCTTCATAGTCATCTTCCCGAATCTTGATCGATAAATCCTCCCCCTTCAGACACGGACGTCGAAGCTGCTCAAAAGGGATGTTGCAAGAGTTGCTTAAAGCCTGTGAGCAAATGTCTTTCTCTATGGCGTGAGAGCAGAAGATGAGGGAGAGGGGGACAACGCATGATGAGCAGCTTGCGATGTAGAAGGGGTGGAATCATCAAGGAACCCCCAAGGACAGATTGGCAATGGCAAGGCCGCCATGAAGACAGAATCGCACAGCAAGAAACCCAAATCGCGAGCACTGTAGCGACCAGCAATGAAAAACGCAGTCGGCGGTGGCAGCCTCAGACAGCACCGGCGGTGGCTGCAGAAGCTATCGCAAAGGCAGGGAGGAGATGTGCAGGCAGCGGCGGTGCAGCAGAAGCTATCGCGAAGACTAGGAGGAGATGCGGCGGCCTCAGACAGCACTGGCAGTGGCGGCAGAACCTATCGGGTTTTGGTTTCCTTCATACCGAGTCCTTTCTTACTAAGTAGCATGCAAAAGCCTCAATTAATACTGTTAAATATGCAGCGCTCTTCTGTTACAATTCATATTAAGAGAAAAAGTATTTTATGCTGCTCAGATAATTTGGGTTGATGTGTGCATTTGAACTTGTGTTGGAGGATGCTACAACATTGGAAGAACAATGAATAAGAAAATTGATCGTCGAAAAAAAAGAAATTCCAAAGATAGTGTATTATACACTAAGTTTTAGGTTGGATTTGCCTCCTTAATCTATGATTATTAGATACAAATGGGATGAACATCAAATCATCTTCAGAATGTTTGGAATCTTTGAGTTTATCTCAATAGAATTTAGAGAAGAGAATAATGAAACTGGAAGGATTTTCGTGCATCTTTCTGGAGTGCATGCTTGTCTATTTATAGAGCAAGAGACATCATTTCATGTGGGGAAATAACCCTTCACTTAGAGTCACAGTCATTCATGGACAGATTTCAAATCGGAGAGTTGTATTAATTCATGAATAAACACATCTAAACATGAAAAATTACATCCTAATAATTTGAACTTCAAACCCATGAAAAAACAAAATAATTAGACTAAGAATTCTGCAAAATCCGCATAGCAGGTGACCTGCACCACATTGGGCTCTCTGTGTCGTAGGTCTGGCAGCAACTTAGTCTCTTGCGCCGGTTAGGTGTCCTGCGTTCTGTCTTTAGGTCTTTCAAATTGCTTTTATATCATTCTCAAAGTGTCTTGTTTGATCTTATCATCGTGAAAATGTTCTCACAGTGTGTTACAATATTGAAAGTTATGTTCAAACGAGATTGTTTTTGTTATAGATATAGTTTTCTCTTAGTTATTACCCTTAAAGGATCATTATGTGTTGCTGGTTGAATAATTTGCTATTTGTTTAACACTTTTGAGCAACTTTGAAAATAAATTATAAACGAATGCGAAGGAATAGACTTGTTGTGCCAATGATGCCAATCCTCAAGAGTGTCGGGGAGAATACCATCCCAAGCAAAATAATACACATGATGGTTTTGAACTAATAGGCAGGTTTATTGCATGAGATATAGAAAAATAATAATGAAGATTTATCTAGTCCTGCACATACGTGACTACTACTTTAAATTAAAGGCTTAAAAATATAGAGAAAGTCCATACACCAAACCAAACCCAAAATAAGAACCAATTTCAATGCACACAACAACACATCTATGTGTCCATTGACACTGTTTCGTTATCTTTGCAGCATCTATGTAGCATTATTTTGAGCTATTTGATTTTACTTATTACAAAAATAAGGTTCGAAAGAACACTTGTAAACAATTTTTCTGCACTTGTTCTGGTGTTATTTTATGACGCTCATCAAGATTTTAGAAAAATTTGATCACATGTAACATTATATGTAACCGAATACTAGACAAGAAAAAGGCCAAAAAGTTATAAGTTCAATGAAATTGTTAATATGAATAAGTGATCACACTTGATAAAATAGGATTAGAAACGAAAGTATTAAACATAAAGTTGGAGCAGCATCCATTATAGAATAAATAAAATTTAAAAAATCTCATTTTAAAAAAGACATGTTTGGAAAAGATTACCACAACAAGTAATGGTAAGAGTATAGATCAAGGAAGGAAAAAAAAATCAAATCATTAAGATTCAAATTGTTTATCTTGCTTGACACATGAGTCATAATAAAATATTATGACATTATTGAATAATAAGGCGTTATGATATTGTTTGATTTATGCAGCTAACTTCACCTAAAGGGGAAAAAACTATAATAATATAAAATATAAAATTTAATCCTAAGGGGTACTCTAAGATTGTAAACCAATCCTAAAACATATTTTCTAGTATTCTAACATATATTAAGGACAAGAGAGAGAACTATTAATTCAGCATTTGACGGGCTAACAAAATCACCTAAACATATCAGTTTAGCAACAAGTTAGGGAGGGCAAAGATATTTATGTAACTTAGTAAGCAGCGACATTTATGGTTGAATATGCTTCATTGAATCACTAGTTACGGAGCTGATTAACTCTAATGTGAACCAAGTCAAATAAGCTGCCCTATCAGCTTTTATATAATAAAATTATCTTACCTATTGCGTTGCGTTGTGTTGCGCCGTCGATGGAGAAGTGTTGCGTTGCACCATCACCAGAGAGAGGCAGGAAGCAGCACCGTCACCGGAGAGGGGGGCACGAAGAAGCGCCGTCACTGGAGAGAGGTAGGAAGCAGCGCCGTCACCGGGGAGAGGCAGGAAGCAGTGTCATTCAATCTGGAAACTAATTCAATCAACAAACCAATCATTAACATATGAGGTCAACAAACCAATCTGGAAACTAGTTTTAAATGCAAACAAACAAACTTCTTTACTTCAAACAAACCAATTGTAACTAGTTTTAATTGCAAACAAATCAATCTGGAAACTAGTTTTAAATGCAAACAAACCAATCATTAACATATTTTCTTTACTTCAGTTTATCCATTACATGTTTAACAAACCAACTTAACCTATATTATTTCCTAAAGTCTAAACTTTCAACTGCCCCAAAAACATTAAAACAATTGAAAAACTCACTAAACAAAAGGAACCCTTAAAAGCTTACCAATTTCAATTCCAACAACAAGAATATTATATGTCCTAAGAAAGATAATTAGCCTAGATGACATAATAAGCAACAATCCAAAGGGAGGTAATTATGCCAAGATGACAACATATCAACACTCCCAAATGTAAATAGACTATTAATTTGTTCAGATCAGATATAAAATTCTGCCACTTTAGAAATTAGAAATTAAATACAAACGTGAACACCAAAATCTTCAAATCAAAAGTTCAGCCACTTCAAAAAGGAATTATATGCAAAAAAAAGGTCTGTCCAGACATAATAATTAGCCAAGTACCAAGCATCAAGGGAAGTAACAAAAGCAACCAAATTCTTCAAAGAATAAATTCACCCAAACAAATTCATGTCTCACAATAAATTAATAACACTATCATATTATCTGTTGAACTCTGCCCTCAACAGTAGAGCACACAAAAAAAGTCAGATGTGGGAGATGGCTCTGCATTTGAATTCCCAAGTCATCAATATATAACTCCAGAATCCAAATGATGGCAAAAAAAGGGAAAAGAAATCACTGACATTAAAAGTCGTAACAAACTAAGTTCATTCTTATAGACTATACACTATGAACCATAGTCTTGACTGATGAGCATGCACATCAACAAGTATTACAAGTCATAATAAACTGAGTAGCACAACGTAACCCATTAGCTTTATGAAAATAATACTTCTTACTCATAAAAATCTTAAATCACGGTGCACCACTAGGAAGTAGTATTGTAAAATACAAAAGGAAGTAGGCTAGTAAAATAAGCGCAATTAAACATGGCGCACAAATGCACTTCAATTTTAAGCCTTACTCGGCAGAGTAAAAATTGTGGTCTGGACAAATAAACAAAAGAAGCTACTGTTTTTTGTTTGCAAGTTGCAATTGATTCAATAATGAATGGGTTTCTCTTCAATACATATTCGTTACTTAAGATGTATACAATCAAAAAGTACACAAAGTTAACACATAATAGCTATATCATAAATCTATTTTAAGAATTTTGACAATCACAGGCACACTAATATCATATTCATCTTACTAACAATTTGGTTAACGTTTTAGGACCTAGAAGTGCAATTCCATAAGCAGCTGTTAGTGACAATAGCTTCTTAACTTTTTCCATGTAAGCCCTTCAACAGCTCCTTAAAAGAAGTATTCACAACAATAACCGTGTAAAATTTACTGCCCTCATCAACATTGAAAAAACATTCAAGGGAAACCCCAATATTATTAGAATGAGCCAAGTGGGATTATTATGCAGGCAAGAGAAATGTCTTAATTGCATGCTTGATGGTTCAAAATTTGGAAAAGTAAAAAAAATCTTAGAATCTTGACATCAGATGCAGCGGTGGGGATTCAGAAGGATAGAAGAATGCAGGCAGCAACAAAAGAATTGAGAGAGAATACAAAACCCAGAGAGATCCAGAATAGCTGCATCTGAATTTACCAGCTGAAGGCACCAATTGTTCATTTGTGTATTTAAGATTCAGAAGTTATTACACTCTATGCATCAATTCATTCATTCATTCAGGAGGATTCAGTAGTTATCACTATCACCCAAGAAACTTGAAATAAACCCATTAACATTAACCACTCAGATCAAAGCTTATGTCTATGTACTATGTAGTATGGCATTTACAAGTTCAAATCTCAAGTTTCCAGAACTTTAGATTTCTTCAAATATTTTATGTTGTTCTCTGTCATTAGATGTTAACTATACTTTCAAGTAAATCATCATGGCAGTGATAACACAAGTTTACCATCTACCTTTACAAGCACTTCAAACTAGCTGGTCTTGTGAGGTAATTCGTAAAAACAGGGGACTCTAGATGAATCCAACAGCTCATTCAACCTTCGATTGAAGGATATACAAGTATTGTAAAAGTAAAAATAAAAATATCATAATTAAACAGATGGACCCAAAATAGAACAATATTAAGCTAAATCGAACAAAAATTAAAAACAAGGAAAGCTCGGTGAAGAAATAAAAACAACCAATAGATTTCAAATATAAAAAATAAAGCAAATATATGGAAAATTGAAACAATGGTGTCAAACCCTACACACTATTCTGATAAACATTCATTATTTGGCCTTAAATTTATTAAAAAATTTAGTCAGGAAAACCATTTATAATACTTGGTAATCCTATGAATATTACAAAAAAAAACCCATGCAATCGTTCAAGAACTGAAATAGATGTAGAAAGATCGGATGGCCAAAATAATTTCTTTATAAACATTGTTGCTTGAACCATGTAACTCATTCACCATGAAAGTAATGCTCATAATTTTGCCTGAAGGTCATCTTAAAATTAATCATGATGATAAAGTCACAACCATAGAAGGAAAAGATGAGGAACCTAACCAATAAAATCAAACGGCAACAACAAAATCAAATTATAGCTAAAATGAACATAACGAAATCAATCTATCTTAAAGACGATGTGAATTTCGGAATAGAGAGGGAGAAGAGGGTTAGGGTTTTCAAAAATAAATTTGGGGATTTTCAATTTTTAAGCAGAAATTGAGCAAAGTAACAAAGAAGAAAACTCACCCTTAAAGAAAAACAGCACGACGGAGGCCAAACTATTCCCTCACGGTGGTGCTGGGGCGGAGGTTTGTTTCAAGAAGGTTGGCGTTCTTTTTAGTTATAAAAAATACTATAACATAATTATGGGACTAATATCCTCTATTTCTTTGCATATCCATTTATGGGTATTTTAGTAAAAGTTGGTCCAAAATACTAGGTATTTTAGTAAAAAGCTTAATGAAGATGAAATTTTGAAAGAAATCCTATAAATAAATAAATAAGAAAAAATCTCAAGATCATCTAATATCTAAGAATGAATTTAGTATATTTTATTATCGCAAGTAAACTATTTTCATTTCATTTTTTATAACATAATTCTTTCTATATTAACCATCACATTAAGTTTCTTCACAAATATTAAAAAAATAAATAATACTAATAATAGATTATTTAATACACTTTTTAATATGTTATTTTTTATTGGTTAAGTTTATATAAATTCATCTAAATTTAAATGAGATTTACATTATTTGATGTATTGCTAATACTCTTCTAAAAGAAAATTCAATTAAAAAAAGTTTAATAATTTAAAAAATATATATTTATGATTATAGAGTAATTTTTATTTTTACTAATTATAGAGTAGGGTTTTTTAAAAAAAAATAAGATAATAAGTTCCATCAGAAATTCTCATAAGTCTTAGGATTCAAACCCAAAACATATTACAAGTTAATAATATCAATGTTTTTATTGATTAAGTTAGAATTTAAAGATAATCACACGGTAATAGTTTAACTATTGTCGCATATCAATAAAAAAAATTATATATAGTGAAATATAATAACATAATAACAGTGCACATTGTTAAGACAAAATCTCTATCAAATGGTTTTAATGATAACAAAGTTATTTAAAGATTATGATTGTGATTAATGACTAATATGTGTTTTTGAGTGAATTCATATTAAAAAATAGGTTACTCATTATTAAGACAAAAAGAATAAAAATCTGACTTGAGGATATGCATACAAGAGGATGAACCCTTAAGAGAATGAATCTTCATAGTTGCAAAATAGTCATCTTCACTGGAATAATGTTTTTTATTCATAAAGAGAAGATATATCAATATCAAAGAATGAATAAATAAAACAGTTTAAACAAAAAGGTCAGACGCCAGACTTTACTGGTACGAGGACGGACTGTACGAGGTTAGAAGATGGATTTATGGTCCACATCATCCTCATATGGTGAAAGCGACCCAACATATCATGCTCAGATGTTAAAAGCGAACCAATACATCATTCTAGCATGTTGAAAACGATGTAGCATCAACCTACAGAAAGGTAGTAGCAAATAAGACAAATATATAGCCTTACATGTCTTGAAGAATGAAAAAAGAAAAGGACAGCTCACGACCAAGTTCCTAGAAGGTTTGAACCTCTTGTACGAGGATTGACCAATGACAGCTGGATGACAATTCTGTAATTATGATGAATGACCTTGGATTTTTTGATTAAAGTCCCCAACGGTCATAGAGTGTTTGACACAAGCATCACAAGACTTTTATAAAAGGCAGCAAACTCTTCATCATCAAATACACAACTACATTGCATAAAAAGAGCAAGTTTCTCAAAGCTATCAAAAACAATTTTCATCCTCACTTTATACTTTCTATTATCCTTCACTAGATCTTTGAAATATCCTTTTATAAAGTGTTTAAGAAAAGAGAAATATCATACTCATAATCAAGGTTGAAAATAGTTGAAACTTGTAAAAATCAAGGTTGTAAGCTCTGTGAGGTTAAAGACTACACAAAGTGTAATCAACCTCTGTGAGGTTAATCAGTTTGATTATTAGTTAAAACTCACAAGTGTGTAAGTACTTGACGTAGCCTTCATTGGGTGAACAAATATATAAGTTGTGTATGTCATTCTCTATATTTTCTCTTTCATTTTTTCAGCTCAAGTTTAAAAATTTAAATTTGTATCCTCGAATTCGCATCCTCTCAAAGAGGATAGTATTTCAAAACACGTGAAGAAATTTTTAAACACCAACATCTCCAACTTACCTTACAAACTCTTTACCCGGCCCAATCTGATCCGGAAATGAGTGGGCTGGGTTGAATTGGGTCAAAGTCTAAATGACTGGACTTTACTCCAATCCCAACCCATGATAACTTCATTGGTTGGGTATTGGGTTTGACCAAACCCGACCCAACTCGACCCCACGTACACTCCTAGTTCTTGGCCTGATCTCTTTATTGGTTTTATAGTTTGGCATATTTGGCTTGATTAGGCTTGGTCCATCACTACCACCATTATTATATCATAATTTGACTTCTTGTTTATGTTGCCTTTTCTAGTTGTTTCTCGGATGATACATACACCAAAAGTGTTGCATCTGCTGGTGTGACAAGATATATCTATAAATGCTTGGGGTGTCATCATCATGTATAACTGCAAATATATACCAAATTCTGCTCAGCCTCCTTGGCAAATGCAAATCAATGCTTGAACTGAAGAAGCTTCATGCTATTGGGATCTCTTTTAGTTTGTCTCAAGAAGACTCATTTATATCCAAAATCCTTTATTTTTCTGCTGTGTCCAATTCAGGAGACATTGATTATTCCTACATGGTTTTCTCCCAGCTTTACAGTCCAACAATTTTTAGCTGGAATATAATCATAAGAGGCTATTCAAATAGCAAGAGTCCAATTCATTCCCTATCCATTTTTCTAAAAATGCAGCAACTTGGGGTTGCACCAAACTACCTAACATACCCCTTTCTTGTGAAGGCCTCAGCACGCCTTTCAAACCAGGAAAGTGGTGTTTCTCTGCATGCCCAAATTATAAAAACTGGGCACGAGTCTGATATATTTATCCAAAACTCTTTGATTCACATGTATGCCTCTTGTGGGAATATTATTGGGGCCCACAAGGTATTTGATAGTATGCAGGGAAAAAATTTGGTATCATGGAATTCCATGTTAGATGGCTATGCTAAGTGTGGAGATATGGTTTTGGCTCATAAAGTTTTTGAGTCTATGCAAGATAGGGATGTTCGGTCATGGAGTTCTTTGATTGATGGTTATGTGAAGGCTGGGGAGTACAGGGAAGCTATGGCCATCTTTGAAAAGATGCAGGTTGTTGGTCCCAAGTCCAATGAAGTTACTATGGTGAGTGTCTTGTCTGCTTGTGCACACCTAGGTGCTCTAGAAAAGGGAAGAATGATGCACAAGTACATTGTTAACAATGGTTTACCAATGACAATGGTCTTACAGACTTCTCTTGTGGACATGTATGCCAAATGTGGGGCAATAGAGGATGCTTTGTTTGTATTTCGTGGCGTCTCAAAGAGTCAAACTGATGTGTTCATTTGGAATGCAATCATTGGTGGTCTTGCCACACATGGGTTAGTGGAAGAATCTCTTAAATTGTTTAAGGAAATGCAAATGGTTGGTATCCGATCTGATGAGATAACATACCTCTGCTTGTTGGCTGCGTGTGCCCATGGAGGACTAGTTAAAGAAGCATGGTACTTCTTTGAGAGCCTTGTTAAATGTGGCATGACACCTACAAGTGAGCACTATGCTTGCATGGTAGATGTGCTGGCGCGTGCAGGTCAATTAACTGCTGCATATCAATTTATTTGTCAAATGCCGATAGAACCAACCGCTCCCATGTTAGGTGCTCTTCTTAGTGGGTGTATTAATCATAGAAATTTAGATCTTGCAGAAATAGTTGGCAAGAAGCTTATTGAACTTGATCCAAACAATGATGGGAGATATATTGGCTTGTCAAATGTTTACGCAGTTGTCAATTGTTGGGATGATGCAAGAAGCATGAGAGAAGCCATGGAGAGAAGAGGGGTGAAAAAATCACCTGGGTTTAGTTTTGTTGAAATATCTGGGATTCTTCATAGATTTATTGCTCATGATAAAACACATCCTGATTCGGAAGAAACTTATTCTATGCTAAATTTTGTTGTCTATCAAATGATACATGGTGTTCGCCAAGACAATCGGGGGGAGAATTTTTTGTCTTTAGCAAAGCGTCTTCGTAAAAGTGAAGTCCATGTAAAATATAGGTTACATGATATTTAATTAATAATGTCCTTGGCCTTTCGGACCAACAAACTCAAAAAAGTATTGCTAGGAGAATAACTATGACTAGGAGACATTGTTAGGTGCCAATATTGTTTTAATCATTACATCTTATTTTTCTTATTTTATTTTAATTTTATTAGTTAAAAAAATCTTAAGTGTTTATTTTATTTTTAAATAAAGTTTCTTAATTTTAAAAAATGCTGGAATCGAACCAATTCTTTTTTCAAGGGTTTAGTTCTCATTTGCCTCAATCAAATAAAATGAATATCTCTTTGTTTAACTATGATGAACGTATACATGAGAACCATAGACCATAGTTATTACACTTGAAAATATGAAAAGTGCTATGAATACTCACTCCTAAAACAATTTTGTTAACACTATCTTTTATTTGGGGGAATTCATGTGGTATTAATCCATGTGGTATTCATTTTTAAAATAACATAACTTACGCGAATTTCACATAGGAAACGAGAGAGGGGGTTGAAAAGAGACTCTTAAAATGGTGTTGGTGACATTCCTCTAAAAGTATTAGTACAAAACTAGAAGTGTGTTCTTTAGTCCTCCCAAAAACAACTACCCACAACAAGAAAAGAGAGAAAAAGGAGACATACTGTGTGAGCCGCAATTTTGGATATGAATTATTTGCAGTTGAAACTACTTGTAGTTTCACATAGTAAATGATTTCGGCTGTTAATATAAAATTGAATGGTTTAGATTAAATAATAAAATAGATAGTTCTAGAAAATACGAAATAAAGTTAAATTGTTGAGATATTTTTGAGAATTTATCGATTTAAGGTAAAAATAAAATATAGATTTGTTGTAAGTTATTTTAGAAGTTGATCTTAATACTTACATAAGTGTTTATCTTATACATAAAATAAGTCTAATAATAATTAAGTGGTTAAATTCAAATAATTAATAAATTTCAGTTAAAAATGAATCTATTAAAAACTATTAGAGAGAAGTAATGTTTGCTCATTATCATTAATTGACAATAACCTAAGGATTAGGAACATATAAAACTCATCACATTAATACTTTTGCCATATTTTTCTCATTCCTTTCCTATTGTATAGCTTGAATTAGGATACGTTAAATAAAGTGCTAATAAGATAACGTTTTACACATTATATCTACCATCATTCTCAATATCAGAATAATTTGCTTCTTTTGTGAATGAGCATAATCCAAAGTAATGAAAGTATGGTACCATTATTAGAACCTTATCTTTTTTTTAATGAAATTTCAAAGTGGTTGTGACTTGTAAGTATCATTAGAAAGTAGAGACACATAATTGTCTCCAATTTTTTTATGGTCTCTTTAGGAAGGGATTTTTGAACGGGATTTATTTTTCTGGTTGAAATTAAGCACGTTATAAATTATTTTTAAGAGTGATTAAAGTGTGATTAAAATGTCATGTGATCATAAATTATGTTTTTTTTTTAAGTTTTTAAAAAATCTAAAACATATATGTATGTATGTTAAAACTCTAAAGTACTCTCCTCCAAATCTCCTTCCAAATAAACCCTTAGCTATCTGGGAATCTGTTTTTATGCTTTATTGGAACCTCAATTATTTATTGGTGTTATATTACTACCAAGAATAAGATGCCAAAGGCAGAATAGTGAAGCTTTAGTACAAAGTGGAATGGTGCTCTGTCAATGGAATGAAAATTATTGTTGCCTGTTGGCATGGAAAATATGGTTTTTTTTTTTACAGAACATGGAAAATATGGTTAAATGTATTTAGTTTAATCACATTTGCTCAAAAGTGTAAAGCAAGAAGAGTATTTTGAAAATAAAATATCTGCACTATTTGCAGCACTTGTACGTCGAATAAGAGCATACCGAGAATGGATGAGATTCGAATTCACTAGAAATATTCTGAGAATGGATTAGATTTCCATAAGATTTTAAAAAATAAAAACATAAAATGGGCATTCCTTCCATTAAGATGGAAATATTTTTATCAAATATATAATGATTTTAAGTTTTAACGACACAATTTCGTCAAAATAAAATTATAACCACCCATTCTAAAAGTACAACTCATATAATAATAGTTGTAGAAATATTTAATACACTGAAACACGATTTTGAATTCAATATACCCCTATTCTCCAAATTTAATGAGTTTCACCACTAGACTATAAAAAAAAAAAGTTTTAACCACACAAGAAATGTTTATTTTATCATATTTCATTTCACAAACAAATTATAATTTAGTAGATAATAAAACAAAACATATGAATTGCCAAATATAATAAAAAAATTAAGGGGAAATCTCACTTGAAGGAATCTAATGGGGCTTTGAACATGCAACACGTCGGACACTACCATGTCATGCTTCACTAAGATAGCGCCTTGAGGTTAAGAAGATTATAATTTTATTTTAAATTTAATTACAATTTTGACTGTAGAAGTCCCTGTCCAACCAGCTGAACAGGCCTGTCTAGTTTTGATCATCTAGGTAACAAGATAGTCAATTGAACCGGCCATAACTACCATAAATAGGAGCATATACTTGCCTGCAGTTTTTGTCAAGTCGGACTGATAACCATATACTGAAGCTCCACCAAAACAAGGTACAATATTTGAACAAGCATATAGGTGCATGATACATAAAAGTTCAGAATCCATCATCAATGGACATATGATTTACTACTGAGTTGCCTCACTAATCATCATCTCCATGGCGTCGTCTCCTCTTTTCTGATTTTTTGACATCCCTACCAATCCTTGAATCTTTAAATCCATCACTTGAATCAGTGTCCGTTGACGACGATGTCCTCTTGCTTTTTCGCTTGTGCCGTGAAGTTGAATCCTCAGATGTTTCAGAATCAGAATCAGAATCTGATAGTCGGCTTCTCCTTCTCCTCTTCTCTTTCCTACTCTTCCTTTTCTTGTGCCTATATTCATCACTATCATCTGGAGACTTGTCCCTCCTACTCCTCCTGTGCTCCCTCTTTTTCCTCCTCCTGCTCCTCCTCCTCCTCTCACTGGAATCATCTGAATCACTAGCCTCCCTCTTAACACTCCTCTTCTTTGCCCTACCTCTCTTGTTCCTCTTTTTGCCAGAATATTTGTCTGACTCAACATCATCGCTTGAATCCCCCTTCTTTCTATAAGGACCTCCCTTCTCACTAACTTTCTTCCCAGTCCTTTCAGCAATAGCTCTCTCAATCTCTGAGTCAATTTCAGAATCTGAACTTTCACTATCCTCATCCTCCTCTTCTGAGCTCTCAACATTGCTTCTCCTATCCACCTTCTCAGCCTTTCCCTTCAACTTATCCATTCCAACCAACCCCAGAGGCTGCATTGCTTCAGGATCCTTCTCCTCCTTGTCATCTTTGATTTTCACATAGTTCTTGCACTGAAACTTGAGGTGCCCAACACGGCCACACTTCTTGCAAGCTCCGCGGGACACATCCACTTCAGCATTGGTAATCTTAGCAAGCTGTAGAAGCCCTTGGAAGCTGGCATATGCATTCTCAGCATCAGGCTCCGCATTAGGTCGACTTTGAGAAGAATCCTTGTCTTCCTTATTGGGTGCATAAGGGTCATAGCCAATGGCACTCTGCCATATACCATGGGTTTGAAGGGCTGCACTACTATGAACCCTGTTGTTCGCAGGCATGCGAACCCTACCTGCTGTAGCCGGCATCTTAAGATTTCAATTTAATTCCTGAATCTGGGAACAAAAAAAACAAGACAACTATCAGGAGCATAAAAAATAACCCCATAAAAAATCATCATGCTAAGTGACCAACCAGGGGCTACGGATGCACAAGCCCTGAAGCCTCTCACATTAACTAACATATGCATCTGATAAAAAAAGCTCAAATATCATAAAAGCAACGAGAGCAGGATGAAGTATTTCATCTTAACCTAAAATTTACACTACTATAATCTAGCATGCAAATTGTGAGACAACCATGAAAAGCCTTCAAAACAATCACACACATCAGCACTTGACAGTTATAGAATAAATATGCATTTGATTTTACCTCAATCACATCGAACTGTTAGAACTTTCAATCTCTATGTGTTCAATCTTTCATAAACAAGATATAGATACAATTACAATATAAGGACAGGGTTCATCTTGCTGATCTTTTTCAGACCGATTATGACTATTGGCTAGAAACTTCCTAAGAAAAATAATTAGCCTAGATAACATAATAGGCAATAATCCAAAGGGAGGTAACTATGCCAACATGACAACATATCAACACCCAAATGTAAATAGACTATTAATTTGTTCAGATCAGATATAAAATTCTGCCACTTTAGAAATTAGAAAGTAGAAATTAAATAGAAACATGAACACCAAAATCTTCAAATCAAAAGTTCAGCCACTTCAAAAAGGAATTATATGCAAAAAAAGGGTCTGTCCAGACATAATAATTAGCCAAGTATCAAGCATCAAGGGAAGTAACAAAAGCAACCAAATTCTTCAAAGAATAAATTCACCAAAACAAATTCATGTCTCACAATAAATTAATAACACTATCATATTATCTGTTGAACTCTGCCCTCAACAGTAGAGCACATAAAAAAAGTCAGATGTGGGAGATGGCTCTGCATTTGAATTCCCAAGTCATCAATATATAACTCCAGAATCCAAATGATGGCAAAAAAGGGAAAAGAAATCACTGACATTAAAAGTCCTAACAAACTAAGTTCATTCTTATAGACTATACACTATGGACCATAGTCATGATTCATGAGCATGCACATCAACAACTATTAAAAGTCATAATAAACTGAGTAGCACAACGTAACCCATTAGCTTTATGAAAATAATACTTCTTACTCATAAAAATCTTACACACTATAAAAAATCGAACAAAAATAGTACTTCTAAATCGAAAAAAATTTAAAAACAAGGAAAGCTCAGTGAAGAAATAAAAACAACGAATAAATTTCAAATATAAAAAATAAAGCAAATATATGGAAAATTGAAACAACGGTGTCAAACCCTACACACTATTCCGATAAACATTCATTATTTGGCCTTAAATTTATTAAAAAATTTAGTCAGGAAAACTATTTATAATTCTTGGTAATCCTATGAATACTACAACAAAAACCCATGCAATCGTTCAAGAACTGAAATAGATGTAGAAAGATCGGATGGTCAAAATAAGTTCTTTATAAACATTGTTGCTTGAACTATGTAACTCATTCACCATGAAAGTAATGCTCATAATTTTGCTTGAAGGTCATCTTAAAATTAATCATGATGATAAAGTCATAACCATAGAAGGAGAAATGACGAACCTAACCAATAACAGTCAAACGGCAACAAAAAAAATCAAATTATAGCTAAAATGAAGATAACGAAATCAATCTATCTTAGAGACGATGTGAATTTCGGAATAGAGAGGGAGAAGAGGGTTAGGGTTTTCAAAAATAAATTTGGGGATTTTCAATTTTTAAGCACAAATTGAGAAAAGTAAGAAAGAAGAAAACTCACCCTTAAAGAAAAACAGCACGACGGAGGCCCGACAATTCCCGCACGGTGGTGCTGAGGCGGAGGTTTGTTACAAGAAGGTTGGCGTTCTTTTTAGTTATAAAAAATACTATAACATAATTATGGGACTAATATCCTCTACTTCTTTGCATATCCATTTATGGGTATTTTAGTAAAAGTTGGTCCAAAATATTAGGTATTTTAGTAAAAACCGCAGTGAAAATGAAATTTTGAAAGAAATCCTATAAATAAATAAGAAAAAAATCTCAAGAACATCTAATATCTAAGAATGAATTTAGTATATTTTAGTGTCGCAAGTAAACTATTTTCATTTCATTTTTTTATAATATATTTCTCTCTATATCAACCTTCACATTAAATTTCTTCACACATATTAAAAAATAAATAATATTGATAATATTTTAACACATTTTTCAACATACTATTTTTTATTGATTGTAGTCTATATAAATCCATCTAAATTTAAATAAAATAAACATTATTTAGTGTATTGTTAACACTTTTTTAAAAGAAAATTGAATTAAAGAAAGTTTAATAATTTTAAAAAATATATTTATGATTATAGAGTAATTTTTATTTTTACTAATCATAAAATAGTATTTTTTTTGTTGTAAATAAAATAATAAATTTTAGTAGAAATTCTTACAAACCTTGAAAATCAAACATAATACAATTTAATAATATCGATATTTTTATCGATTAAATTAGAATTTAAAGATACTCACTCAGTAATAATTATATGTTAACTATTGTAGCATATAAATAAATAAAAATCATATATAATGAAATATAATAACATAATAACTGTGCACAAATATAGACACACACAAAAAAAGGGTGCACATATTTTTCATAAGGAAAAAATGGTTTACATATAATAATAGTTTCAATCTAAATTAAATAGCTCATATTACATAAAGTATTATTTAATATCGTCTTTAAGTCTTAATTTAATAAATAAATATTAATATTATTAAATAATATATCTTATTCCAACTTCAAAACATTAAAATATTTGAATAGAATAATCGTGTAAAATGTAAAAATAGTTAAGAGTCTAAAATCTAAAATTACAAAACATAGATAAGTTATATGACTTTTTATTGGAAAAAGGTAATAGTAATAGTGAAAGATTTTTTTTCTAAGCTAAATAAATTATTGAGATAAAAAGTGTGCTCCAACCCCTAGAGTAATTTCTTATTTTAAAAAAGCTTTACAAATAAGCTAGCAAATTAATCCACTTAAAAAAAACTGAAATATATTTTTTGTCTTTTTATTATATTGAAAATTAATTTTTAGTTCTCTTATTTTTAAAATTAGATTTTTTTTCCATATAATATAATTTGTGGGAATGTTTAGTCTCCTTCATTTTTTATGATATCGCAGGTTCAATTATGACGTGTGTAATCCATTTGAATATGATAAAATTGAATTTATGTAGTTAATCAACATCTATTTCTTTATTTTTTATTCGATAAAAATTTCATGAACGATTTTTTTTAATAATAATATAAACGAAGATTTATGAAAAAAAAAGATAATAACGTTAATGTTATTCTATTTTATCCGATTCAATTGTGTTATCGTGTCATTAATGAGAGTATTATATAATGAAAATGGAAAAAGACTTACAGTTTTAGAAATAAGAAGAATAGAGGTGAAACTTGTGTGATAAATTTAAAAATTAATATATTTTGATACTATTAAATTAAATTACCAATAATTAAATGATATGTCATTTATGAATGAGTTTGACTATATTTTAAATTTAATAAAATTAAATTTTTAAGTTTTATATTTTAATTTTATTTTGAAATGACGTTTTTTTGTTATAATTTTAATTAAAATTAAATTTTTAATTTTAATTATAGAAATAATTTATTTAATTACTAAAGTCAAAATTGAATAGATAAATATATCAAAACTCTTAATTAAGTCAAATTTAATAAATCCACAATAGTAATATTCATGTGGATAAATTAAAAAAAAAATATTATTGATCAAAACATTTAGAGTACCGATACACACTATTTTATAGTAATGTAAAATTTGTCAAATAGAATAATTAAAAGTGCATAAAAAAATCTAGTGAATTAATCCGCCAATTAGAAAAAAATAAACATCTAATTTTTTCCCCACATAAATATCAATACCATGCCACCCTCTTACTTTGATCTACCAAATTTGCTACTTCCCCCTTAGAAATTAAATTGTTTCTCACATAATCAGAGATACAGTAGCTTTTTTAGTTTAGAATATTAAATTTTAAAGAGAAAATAACGCTGGTAATTTGGAATTCAATCGGAAATAAAATAGAATAGGATGAATGATTATTTGAATCAAAATTCAATTTAAAATGGTTAATTAAAGCTTGTGAAGACGTAGCTAGCCCCAGCAAGTAGTTGGTTCTCCCTTGAAGATTTTGTTGGTTGCATTGTAGAAGTAGTTTTCAAATAAAGTTTTAAATTTGGCTTTATGGACACAGAGTGTTTTGTCATATGATGGGAACAAACCAACAAAAGCAACACACAGTATTGCCTTTTCTTCTTTAATTTTATCGATCGTCATCAATTCACAAAGATCAAACTTTTTCCTGTATCACAATAGCATGCCCATTACCCTTCCTTCTCTCATATTTTTACTTTGTGGATCAAATGAATCTTCTCTCTTTTTGTTCGATAAGTAATGAATCTTAATCTTTATCTACTTTAGATACTTTTTTTATTCTTTACATTCTATATAAAAATTACTTCCGAGCGACACGTATAAGATTATTTGCTAATTAAAACTAAAATTTGAATTTTCTCTATTCAAATTCCTATATATATACATATTTTTATTCAAGTTTTCTTTAAAAAAAAGTACAATTGTTCGAACTCATTACATCAAAACATGAAATTATATACTTTTTAAAATGAGTATCATTTATTGTTTTTATATATATTAAAAAAATACAATGATTATAAATAGTTATTTTATCAAATTATTATATATTTTTTTATTTATTATTATAGATATAAAGTAGAAATGTTATTTTAAAAATAGTGTATATTAATAATTGAAAAGTAGAATTAACAATTAAAGTTACATTTAATATAAAAAAGTAATAATTTATTTTAAAATAAATTTGTTTTCTCTAAACTAATACTCATTTTAAAACGGAGAGTAACATGTAATTGCTCCATAACAAAATTCTATCTTCAAATGAACCACCCTGATACATGATTTTAATTTATGAAATCATGTATTTTGAATCTGTTAATATAATATTGAGATCTGCAACAAGAATTAACTAACAAAAGAGAAGACAAATAATTGTAGAAAAAGAAACGAAACAGAGAATGTTCTTGGTCTTCTGCTGAAAACGGAGAATGTTATGAAAAACTAGAAAACAGAGACTCATTATCGTTCTCCGTTTCTGCAGTTTTGAAAACCAGTTTTTCAATCAAATTAAACAAAAATTAAGAAAGATAAAGAAAGAATAACATCCAGATTTACGTCATGGGCAAGAAAGCAACTATGAATCTTTGAATTTACAAAAATAAGCCATTTCAAGATTGTTCACCTAGTCTTCACTAGTTTTCTCTTTTCACACAATATCTTTTTTTTTCTCCCTCAATCTTCTTTTTGATTTCCTATGAATCACGAATTGTTTATCCCTCGCTAATTCTCAGCAAATACTGCTACAACAACTCTCAACAACTTACTCAATGCATCTACAGTTATAGTATTTGTGAAAATATGCCTAAAATCAACAACAACTTGAAGTTAGTTATTGTTATAACTGAAATAGTTATGACAAATGTTGTTATAGCTAGTTAAGCAATGTACCTTTAAATACTATAATTATAAATTCAATTTCTTGACAGTTGTTGCAGTAGTGATTGCTAAGAAAGAGAGAAATATGCAATTCATGATTCATAGGAAATCAGATAGAAGATTAAGAGAGAAGAAAAATCGAGATTGAGTGAAAAAGCTAGTATTGATGGTTCAGAAATAATGATAGATACTAGGAGATCAATCTTAAGAAAGCCTTAATCTTGTAAAGTTCAATTAACAATAGTGAATTTTCCGTTTTCGTTTTTTTCTCTGCAATTGTTTGTCTTCTATTGTTGTTGGTTAATTTTTGTTGCAGATCCCAATATTGGTTTAACAGTATTTAAAGACAAACTTCTTAACTAACATTGTCATAAACTAATTTCATGTTGTTACTGATTTGAGACATATCTTCACATAATCAACTACCGCCCCATGAGTATTTTTGTTCCTCAAGAAAGAATCAACGATACCAAAGAACAACTTCAACCCACGTAATCTCTCTTAGTCACCTAAATCTCCCATTTCATTAAGGAGCAACTAAATAGAGATAATTTTCATTTCTTTAAAGAAATGGACATCTCAATTACTATAATTTGATATATAAAACTCTAATTAATATCACATATTTTACCTTTATATCACTTGTATATATCCAAAAATCATAGTAAAAACATATCTATTTCTTTGACAAATATTACCACAGCCACATGTATGATTATGAGATGCCCCTAGAATTTCCACTCACTCAAAAGAGAGAAAAAAAAATAGAAACTATTATGTGATTGATAGATATATTGATGATGAGATAAAAATAGATAAGAAAAATATATTAAATAAGTGTATATAAATTAATTGTGTTCAAATATATTAATTGCCTCACATTGTAAAAACATGGTGAATAAACAAATGGTTACGGTCCTCTTGAACTCAAATTTCTATATTTGAATTTAAATTGAAAATGTTTAGCTTTGAATATCTCTCTACCATGAGAGTAAAAAAAATCTAGTTCTAGAGTGATGAACACAAGTGGACAAAGAGAATGGGATTTCAGTTTTGAAACTGTTGATTTTTCTCAACTACTAAAAAAGTTAGTTAATATATATATATATATGTGAAAGTTATGAAAAGTGGAAACATATATAACGGCCGGCATGAAGTGTGAATAGCACTTATTCCAAAGCTAATACAATTTGCAGTTTGCATCTTCGATCCCACCACACACAAATTGAATAAATATTTGCTTAAGTGATCTATATCATGCATGAATAAACTAAATCAACCATCCATTAATTTATTTGGTAGATACTATTATTATTATATATCAGTAGTAGTAAGAATATTTTAGACACTTTAATTTTTTTGTATATACACTTATTGTAATTCTATTACTTAAATTTTTTGTTTATTCTATGTTATGAAATCTTAGTGGAGTTCTTTATCTTCTTCCTCTTTTCTTTCTCTCTTCTTTCTCTCTTCTATGTTTATCATTGTTAATATGATATCAAAGAGTTTTGCTTGATCTTACGATCTACTGTAAAGTGGTTCACAACTTAATGGGGTTCGAGAATCTACTGTAAAGTGGTCCATAACTTTGGTTGATTTTTGTACGACCCGTTTTGCGATCGATCTAATTTGCTCCCTTCATTTTTGACCCGATTCTATCTCTTTGTTTCCGACCTGATTCTACCTCTTTGTTTTAGACACGATTCTGCTCTTATGTTTTTGATGTGGTTCTACTCTTCTGATTCCGATGTGGCTCTGCTTTTCTGTTTTCGACACAATTTTGTTTGGTTTGGTTCCTAATTGACTCTACTATTGACATATTATCCTTAATTTCTTTTTTCTCAATGATTGTGTTCGTCATATTTTCCTGTCATTATTTGTTATGGTTGGTGCTAAGGATAATTCTCTTCAAGTTGTTAGTGTCAACTTCAATGGACATAATTACTCTTATTGGAGTTATATGATAAATAAAAATTGATTGGAAAAAATATGTGGAGTTATGTTGATGAAACTTCTGTTAAGCCTACAGATAAAAAGGATTGAGTTAAATATACAAAAGACTTGAAAACATAGAATGTTAGTAATTCAAAAATCATTACTTGGATTAATAATTATATTAAATTGTCTATTGGTGTGCAACTAGCAAAATATGATATTGATAAATAGATTTGGGATCACTTGAAACATTTGTATGTTCATTCTAACATTGCAAAATAATATTAGTTGGAAAGTGATATTAGGGTCCTTAAGTAGAACAATATGATCATTCAGGAATTCTATTCAACAATGGCTAATTTGTGGGATCAATTGGCTTTTACATTATCAATTGAGTTGAAAGCTATCAAAGTGTACATTGATCAAAGAGATGAGCAACGTCTGGTTTGGTTTCTAATGGCTCTGTGATGATTTTGATGGCCTTCGCGGTGGTATTTTGCATCATTTTCCTCTTCTTATTGTTGAATCAGTAGTTAGTGAGTTGTTGGCAGAAGAAATTAGACTTAAGATCCATTCCGCTATGTTAGAGAAGGGAATTCTCTCAACTCATTCCTCTATTTTTGCTGCTCCTATTCAAAATGGAAAGTCTCAAGGGAGAGTTAGATTTGATAACGATGAATGTGTTTTTTGCAAAGACAAATTTCATTGGAAATCACATTGTCCGAAATTGAGGATATCACATAAGAAGAATTTTAGAGGGTCATCGTCCAATATTGTTTCTTCTGCTCCTCCTACCATTGACTCTAGTTCTGATTATGTATACTCTCTGAGATTGTTTTCCAAATATATGTTATTTCATAACAACTCCAAAAAATACTATCATTGTCTTCTTTAGACAACATATTTATTCTTTCTCTTATTTTTTTAGTGTGAGTTGCAGTCGATGACTACAGAGAATATTGTGTAAGAATAACGTGACGGAGAACTAACACTGTTCTATTAATTCTACCTCACAAATTTTTTAATTATTTTATATCTATTAATTAACTCAATATTGAGAACAACTTGAGCTCCATTAGTGCCTAACCACGGTCATTATGCAGTTGCCAGCATAATTTGCCATTTCATAGTTCCACTTACACCCATTATTTATCTCATTACCCAAGCACTCAAATATTTAAATTATTAAATGTACAAAATTATTTTTGACTAAACATGTACAAAAAATTTATTAATAAATGTTTAGCACATATATTGTGAAAAAAAGATGATTTCATTTTAAATAGATCATGGCTGGCTATTATATAAAGTTTATCTCCACTCATGACGTGGTTTAGTTTTCCCTTTATAAACGCAACATCTTAGTCCAAAATTGGGCAAAACGTGTATTGAATTGTGAGAAAGAATCCACAAAGCAGAACATTCAGATGGAATGGAGAAAATATTATTTGGATGTGTTGCTGGTACCATTAGGATTTATGATAATAATTGGTTATCATGTTTGGTTATGGCATAAGGTTCGTACACAGCCTTCTTCCACCATTATTGGAATCAATGCTCATGGAAGACGCTCATGGATCCCAGCCATGCTTAAGGTATATTAATTTAATATACACTCTTTTATATCATCAAAACGTTATAAATATATAAATATTTTATTACTACTACTATAATTATTATAGGATATAGATATATGATATCTCTTTCACTATATACTTCGAGTGTTTAATTTGATTACTTCTCTTTTGAGTTTTTTTATTTTGTATTTTGTTACTATCTTCTAGCATGTTATAAGTTTATTAATTAGCCACGATTTTATGTCGTATATGTTTGCTTCTTGATCAAAGCCGCAGAGTTCAGTTCTAAACTATTTGTGAGAAAGATGAGAGTAACATAAGATAAAGTTAATTAAGTAGTATTGACTAAAGAGTTAAGAGTTGTGGGATAAGAATGTTGTGGGTTTAATATTTCCTTTTAACGAAATATTCTTTCTTGTATTAAATATAAAAAGAAAATTATTAAAAGTTGATGTATTTGATTTAAAATTTGAATTAAATATATTCATTTTTTATATATATAAAACATAATGAAATAATAACAAAATTATTTATTAACCTAGAAAAAACTTAAATTAAACAAAGAATGTCCTTTGGAATATTTTGGTTTAGAAGTGATTGCCGTTTTGGAATATTTTTGTTAGAAGTGATTGAGCCCGAAGTTTATATTCTACTTCTCTAATACAATTCTTTAAAAAAAAAACTTCTCTAAAAATAATCATCTATAAAGAAATTAATTACGATAAATATATATTACAAAATATGATATACTTATATATGTGATATTTTCGAGTTAGACAATTTAAGTAAATTAGTTGATAAATAATTGATTTACTCCAATAGTAACTTTGATTTTGAATAGAGTTATTCTATTTAATAACTCATATTTAATAATTTAGTTTAAATATTAATTTTTTTTTAATCTTAAAAGAGATGATAAATATTATTATAATTAATTCATACAATTACGTCTAACCTAACAATATTAGTATTTGATAGCTAGAACTTAATGGCAAAAATTGAATTTTATTAATGCAATATTGAACATATAGTCATATATTACTAACAATAAAATGCACAATTTTATATAAATTAGACTTTTTTATCTATGTAGTTTTGTAGTCTTCCTCAAATAAAATAAAAAATCTTATAGTAAATATTTAATCATTTGTTTAAAACATCTTACTACTTTTAATGAAAAAAGAGTTTTATAATAAAAAATGAAAAATAAATATAATATTTTTTTAAAACTTACTAAAAATAGCGAGTTTTACTTTTAAACTTGGTTCATATCAGATATCCCTTAATTTTGTTGTTGTTGAAGTTATCTTACTAAAATTTGTGGATGAGTTGAATTACTTAATAAGAATTCTTACTTTAATGATTAAATCATAAATTTCAATGTTTGTATTGAGTTATTAGTAGTCTTACCTACAATTATTTATGCAGGAATTTGATATTTCCTATATATATATATATATGTCTTATGTTTGATCTTTATTAGTGTTTGAAATTTGAAATATTGTAATGCTAATATTGATTTTAATATATTATTAAAGTTTCAAGGACTACCTTGAACTATTTAATTACTTATAATTATATTTCTTGTCTCATTATGTGTTTCATTTTGAATATGCACATGCACTTTTTAATAACATAATATTATACTACTTTTTAATGCAAAATATGAATATATTATAAAGACTAAAATATTATTGTATTTCATTTATTATTTGTCCACCACGTACTTGCAAACTTCTTTGGTAAATAAGAGTAACATTGATCTTGTAAAAAAAAAAAAAACAAGAGTAACATTGAAAATAATAATAAAAATAATGTATTGGTATTATAAATTAACAAATAATGAGATATATAGAAATATTTTAAATGAGACATATAAATTAGATAAGCATTTGATTTAAAAAATTTGATAAGAAAATAATTTGTTTATTTATTTTTATGAGAAAGAAAATAATTTATTTATTTTTATAAAAAAGATTTAGGATAGAAGAATTATGTCGAAGATAGAGAAGACTTTATGATTCATTGAATATTTATAAAATAATTTATATTTGTCTCTTTCTAATGACATCAAGTATATAAAAAAATTATTTTACTAGAAGTGTTTCAAAAATCATACACTTAATTAATTGAAGAATATTTTACCGTGAGTTATATATAGGTCCATTCACCATATTAAAAAAAAAAAAAAAAAAAAAGTTTCATTCAGGAAGAAGGCACCAATTTATTCCGGGGGAGGGGGACACTTTTAATTATGAATATTTTGCACATGCTTAAAATAATTTGAGAATCAAAGCAAATTGAAAATGTATGGTGAAATTAACAATATATAAATAATCCAACATAGAAGATATTATTACTTTAGCTAAATGGATTTCAGGGCCCCTGCTTTTGGTATGATCGATGTTTATAAGTTTGGAATCTTGAAATTACATACATACAAAAAATGAATATTGGAGAGAATCTGCGTACCAATTGGCTGGTGTAGGTTATGAAATTCTTTTGCAAAACATGGCCCATCACTTTTTTTTAATAGCTTATTATACTAATAAAAAGTGGCTTAGTAAATCCATAGAAAAAAGTTGGTTGACGTCTGCACTTTGTTTTGGTGGTCCTTGCGTTTTTAAATTGCAATCTTAGAAAAAGAAGATGTGTTTATGGCCACATTCAACATTGGTTTGTCTTTACGCTACCTACTTAGTGGAGAACGCTTTTCCATTAATCCATTTTTGTTCATTAAAGCATATATATCAGCGTGTGCTTCTAATCAAAATTAATTAACACAACTTTGTGTGATTTCTCGTGTTTGAACCTGAAACAAGACGTCAAAGCGAGATTTGTATTCTGTCAATTTTAACCGCCAAACAAATTTAATAACCGTATTGAACCTAATTTAATAAATTTTTATATAATCCATTCAAAGTTAAATTGACATAATCAACATTTAATTTTGGTAATTTGTTGATAATAGGACATTGAAAAGAAGAACATCTTAGCAGTTCAAACTCTACGTAATCTAATAATGGGATCAACACTTATGGCGACAACATCAATTCTTCTCTCAGCTGGCTTAGCAGCAGTGATTAGCAGTACATACAGTATTAAGAAGCCTCTGAATGATGCTGTTTATGGAGCTCATAGTGAATTTATGGTAGCACTTAAATATGTTTCACTCCTAACTATATTCTTATTCTCATTTTTCTGTCACACTCTGTCCATTAGGTTTTTCAACCAAGTCAGCATCCTCATCTGCACACCACTAAATGTCATGTCTATTATTGTGATCACACCTGAATATTTGACTGAGCTTTTGGAGAAGGGAACTATTTTGAGCACTGTTGGGAATAGACTTTTCTACTCAGCACTTCCTCTTTTGCTTTGGATCTTTGGACCTGTGTTGGTTTTCTTGTCTTCTGTCGCTATGATTCCAGTGCTTTACAACTTAGACTTTGTTTGTGGAAATGGAAATGGACAAAAAGTTAAGATTAATGACAAAGGGGACGAAGGCTATGTTTAAGATTTACTCTTCGGTCTCAAAATATAAATAAAAATTTATTAAATGAAGTTGATATATTTAGTCTAAAATTTAGATTAAATACGTTAATTTTCTTTGATTCATTTTTATTTATATTTTGAAATAGAAAAAGTATTTAAGAAATTAAAGACTCAAGACGTAATTTTAGTATCTTTTCTTTCAAAAAAAAAATAAAAAAGTTAGTTGTGATAAAATACACCTAATTGTGTGTTTTCACGAAGTATATTATTGTAATATTCATTTAAAAATGATTAGAGGTTTTAACTACTACTAGAGGTACATGTATTATTATTTGGTAGTTTTTAAATAGACCATAAAATTAAAAGTATTTATAATTAGATCTCCAATTATTTTTAATTGCAGTTGTGAACTTTTAAATGATTTGTAATTAATTTCCACATGAACTTTATACAATTTGTAACTAAGGACCAATTAAAAATTATTAGGAGTCTTTATGAATTTAGAGACTCAATTGTAAATTATTAAAAGTTCGGGGACCTTTAAAAAAACTTTTTAGTTCAAGGGCTTAATTAAAAATTATTAACAAGCTTATGAATTAAATTACAAACGTTTCTTTATTTAAAATCTATTTAAATTTCAAAAAATTCAATCACGTTTAGATTGATTCAACTTTAAAAAAATATTGTTAGTTAATTCCTATAAAATTTCAACTTATTAATTTTAGTCTTTTTAAATATAAATATAATTTTTTGTGTTTACAAAATTATCATGCATGCAATTTTAATCTTTACTGTCAAGTGAACGTATATTTTTTAATGAAAATTTTCAAATATATTTACAATAATATAAAAAAAAATTCCACTAACAATATGCTCAAAGTTTGATTTCTAAGTTTATATTTTCGTTACTTTCATTTTAAATTTTGTATATTCAAAAAATTTATATTTAATTCATTTAATATTAAAATATTCTAAATTTATAGACGATATTTTGCATAAAATCATTGAAATCTTTTTAAGTTAAAGAACAATTAAACATATTTTATTTTAGTTATAACTAAAATTACTTGTAAGATAATTTTATAATAATTAAAAATTATATTTTTATTTTACACAAATTAAGATTGAAATGTAATACTTTACACTTATTAAAAATATATTTAACTTTTTTTTTTCATTCAAAAGTTGGCTCAATGGAAATAATAGATTGAAAATGCAGCGTACTGGACTCAAATTTGGGTGTCTTACCAAATGTGTTCCTAGCTCCAACATATTGATAGCGATAGAAAATATCAATTCTAATTTTATTTTTTTTGTCGATGATAACTTCAACCGTAATTAATTTATGTGAAGTCTTTAATTTAAACTACATCTTCTAATGTAATAATATGGTATATGAGGTCTTTAATTCAAATTACATCGTCTAACATAATAATATTGATATTTATTTGTTGAATTAAAATTTAAGAATAATATTAATAGTATATTTTTAATATATTTAATTTTATAAATTAAAATTATATAAACTTTATTAGTTTATATTAAATGAAATTAATATTAATTTTAATTAATTAAATAGAGTGTTAGAAAATAAATTAATCATATAGAAAAATATATGTTGGAAAATGTGCGATTAAAACTCTTTAAAAAATATATAGGCCATGTATGCAAGTAATTAAATATATTTGTTTCATCTACTACGTTCAAATTGTAAAGGACTAAAGGTGTTTGTGTTTTACTCACCTAAGCAGCCACCATTTTACTTTTGACGAACTGGCTTTTCCTGACGTGGCTTTGATTGTGATTACCATATCATTAACCTTTTTAGAGTAAACGTTATATATTAAATATATTTATATCATAATTAACTTATTTTAAAAATTAAAATACTTCTTCAATTCTTATTTATAATAAAAAGTAAATCAATAAAAATTAATATATTTGATTTAAATTCATTAATTTTTGTTCATATTTTTTTTTTTATAAATAATAACGGATAGAGTAAAGAATATGAGAGGAATTTAAGACTTTTCATCTTTCTCATTGATATCTCATACCTCTAAAACATATAGAACTGCATTTCTTTTGCCCTCTTTAGCAATTTGGAAGATTTTCAAATTATAAGAAAATTATTTCTCTCTATCATCAAAAATTTAATTGAGTTTAAAATTTTTCGAAATGCAAACTTTTATTTTTATAAAAAAAAAAATCAAAATTTTTGTTGAATGTGAAATATTAAAATGCAATTTCTCTATAAGTTTAAAAAAATTAAAATATTTAATTGAATACGAAACTTTTGAAATGTAACTTTTTCACAATTTTAAAAAATTCAAAAATTTAATTGAATATAAAATTTTTAAAGACGAAATATTTAAGCCAGCTGTAATATATTTCTACAATAAATTATAATTAAAATATTTATATATCATATTATTTTAAAATATCAAATATATAATAAATATAGAATTAGTTCTTCAAAAACCCTTTCCTAAACAGCAAGTGATCCTAAAGCAACAAATATTTTGAGTTGGAAGCGAACGAACAGAGAATATAGAGATATATTATGAACCTATGTGTTAGGCGATGATCCACTAAAGTTACGATACATAGACCATATTTATAAATTACAAATACATATCCAAAATCAACCATGAAATTGGATACTGGTATTAATACTGTCTTAGTCATAATTAGTCTTAGTCGATAAGTAATTTATTTTTATAACAACCAATTAATAAATTAATAGTTAGAAGGACAACATATCAATGAAGTGTTTCTCTCCTTCTTTTGTTGTGTATGTTACAAATGAAGTTGTGCTATAAATCAATAAATGATAGTGCTATTTCTAAAATCAACATCTCTCCTTGTATTTAAATCATTTGTGTTTGATATAGTTGTCCGGATTAGAGTATACAACGAAATATTAAAAATACATTAAATTCTTAATTTCTTGCAAAACTTGGGTAAAAAAATTACAAAGTAAAGTCAACACTAATAACAATAGCTATAAAAGGAAAAACTAAAAACTTCACACTTCAAATTTTTTATTAAAATATTTCTCAATGTGAAATAATAAAAACATGAGAGTTAGTCAAGCCAAAAACTTTCAGTATGTAAATGTATAATCAAGAATTTTTCTAGTAGCACTAGGGAGCACGACATAATCAAACAAAAAAGTGAACACAAATTATATCAAATTAGCAATAAAACATATTTGTATATCAATTTTAGAAGTAAGAAAAACATGTTAAAATTAAAATCTTATACAAAACAGAGTATATATGGATTGCAGCTTCTATTTTGTGCGACTACTGTTTTTCATGCACGCGCTGTTGCTTGTTTGCAGTCACTTTGGAGGTTTAAATTCCCTTTTATTTCACAAAATAATGGATTAATTAAGGACCATTCACACACACATTGATGGATTCTCCAGTGTTAAAATTTTCAACTCGAGTCTCTTAGCAAGGTAGAAAACTAGAGTTTTTATCATTTGCCTATTATAAAAATGGAGGAGTTTTTTATTTACTGCTCCATTTGATGAAAAATGTTTAGCTATGCTAGCTTAGAAGGTGCTTCACTTTATTTGGAACGACCTTAGACTCTCATCATTACTGCTTTTTAAGGTTTTCTTTTTCTCTTTTTTCTTGTTAATTTATTTATACAATAGAATAAAATCAACATTATATATAATTCTTGAATAGAAACTTAAATATTAATTTAACTATATTATTTTATATTTTGAAATATAGATGGAAAGTACTTGTAACTTTATTTGTGTTGATTTATATTTACAGGATTTTAGAGCAATTCAATCTCATATGTGGCAAATAGTTCTCGATCTCTTCTTTTCTCCCTTTTTGGGTAGTAAAAACAATTTGATAAATGTGGACTCAATTTTTTTTTGCCAACTTTGTGTATCTCCTAGATTGTGTATCAAAATGGATGTGGCTACTTTTAGGATTTGTTTTTTCAGTTTTCTATTTATTTAATGATGCTTTAATGATGCTAGTTCAGTTGTTAACTACAATATAATAGTATCATCTTGTTCACATTGGATTAATCTTGTATATATGGATCCTGGTCACCCTTCTACAATGGTACACTATATTTTTATTGAAATGCAGGCAATTTATGAGTGAATTTGGAATGGGAGGAAATGAACAAATTATATATGGGTTTGAATTTTGGATAGTCTGTAAATTTGGTCACTTGTTTCACCATCAAATAGGGAAATACTCTTCCATATCTGAACCCCACAAACTATACAAAATATAGTCCCTCTTCCAATTTCGGACTCACTATAATAAAGTAGTCCTAGATATTAGGAAACTAACAAAAATAAATTCAATCTTCACCTCTTTTTTCATCTATAAAACAAACATAATAATCTAAAAAAACAAAACAAGACAAAACCACCGAAAGCATGTCATGTGACAAGAGGTACTTTGTGTATTTTTGTGCTTTTGAATATATAGATACATAAGGAGCAAACCAATGTGTAGCGGCGAAAGGTATGGACCTGTGTTTAAGGTTGTAATAATTAACAGGTCTGTGACCTCAAACTTTTTGGAGCACTATAAAATTAAAGGGTGAAATCAATTTTGGGGAATAAAGTTGTAGATATGTATGGATCATTCAACAAACGGACAATATAATACACCTGCGATTCACATAATGGATTTGTCAACAAAAGGGGTTATAAACCAACATTACATGGGTCCCTCATGTTTTCACTATCATAATCATCAAAAAATGCTTGGCTATAAATGGCTCTTATATGATTGACCCTATTTGGGTTACTCTATACAAAAATACAATTTACTAAACTATAATTCTAATTCCGATTATACAATTTAATAATTTCAATAGTTTTATACGATATTAAGTCCTCAAATTGAATGCTAAATCATTTACTGCATCTACACGCTAACTACTATGTGGAATCCAATTTCCTAAAGGTCATGTAAAAAATGATGTGAAAATGAAATCAAAAGGAAACGTCTTGTCATAAACTTTATCCATAAACATTATGATTAATTAATTAATATGCTAAAGCCAGTGTGCCTTGTTATAGAAAAGAATACTACTTTGTTACATATAATTAATTAATGACCGACATAGATGTCATCCTTGGCCACGAAATTTAAATGCGCATCACTATTAATCGTCTCATATCCCTTCATTTTAGGGATTCCAATTTTTCACGGGTCATTATCAAATCCTATGCTCTTAGTATTACTTTTTTCACATCTTCTCACTAACCAATTAATTACCCGTAAACCATTATCTTGGTTTATTAATATATATGGCATTGTAATTTTAATATTGGTCAAAATTTTAAATTGATTTTTCACTCCTTCAAACGTCTTAGTTTAATCTCTCTCAAAAAAGTCTTTCTCTTTTCTCTCCTTTTTTTGTCTTTCAATTTAAGTATCCTCTTTTGTGAAGTTGTAAAATCGATATGAGATGGAAAAGAGAAGAAAAAAATGGATGGATCTCAACTATAGAGAGAATAAAAGAGATGATGAAGTTATAATTGAAAATTTAAAAACATAGAAACCAAACTACCCACCATTACCATGGATGAAATCTTGAAAAGATTGATTTTTTGTGTGTAGGATGAATTTTTGAATTCCTTTCTTAGCAAATACAAACTGGTTTTTTTTCTTTCAAAATGTTGTGTTATGTCTTTGAAGAAAGAACATATTTTTCAATATTATTTTATTTATGACATATTCTTGAGTTAGAGACTAAAAATGATTGTGCTATCCTCACTCGGAGACAAAAATAGTGATTTATCCAATTAATTACTACAATTTACAAGCTTCAAGCCACACAAACATAAATAAGAAATAAAAGTCACCATCTTTACCCATACAAATTGAAGGGCAATGCAAGATTCCTATCTTTCTTTCATAATAATTTATAGGATATAGATGACACTTAAAGGGGGAAAGTGTGGGCCAAATTGCTTGAATTGGTCCCCTATTTTCTAAGCCCAATCAAGCAAGGTTTTGGATAATTTTGGTAAAATTGCAATTTGGCTCTACTTTTGGTTGGCAGATATCATATGGCCACTTGCTACTTTTAGAATATAGATGAATGCAAAATCTAATATATATCATATAAAACAGCAACCATAGGGATCAATTACCTTCGTGAAGAAGAAAATAAGCATCTAGTCCCTTCCTAAGAGGAACTTACATGAAGAGGCAGAGAGTATAGTGCAGCCAAGGATGACTTGCCGGCGACCAGATAAGTTTATGGCTATCCCTCTACCGGCAAGTTGTCATTGGCTATATTAGACTTTCTTTTTCTCATGTAAGTACCACAGTTAGGTTCAACTATTTTGAAGTAGGGAGCATTCCCATGACTACATATAAGATAAGTACAATTTTATTGATAATTATTTTTCTCAACCTATTGATATGTTAGTTTGAAAATGGAGGGTGTGTTTGGTGTGAGATAATGTCTTGTTTTCTTTTCATGTTCTTACAAAACTATTACGTTGTATTCACTTGGTTTCATTTTCATGCTTTCAATTTAAAGGAAAAAATGTGTTAGTTTTACAATTAAAAGGAAAAATTAAAAAATAAAAATTAAAAAAAAAACTTTTTTTCAAACCAAACATACCTTTTACATGTGCATTATTTCTTTTTTGCCATGTCATTTTCTTAGACCAATTGAAAAATAAGCTTCAACAATGACAACCACATTTTGATGAGAGTTAAATTAAGTCTTAAACTGAGAGTGAAGAGAAATAGCAAACTTCTTATAGAGTAGAAGGTGATCCATATTAACATTGTTAATCATCAAGGTGATTTTATGGATATTTATCTTTGGGCTGCCCATATATCCATGAGCAAATAGTATGCATGCATGCACATAAAGGGTAGTTAAATTAAAAGTGAGCCAAGCTATTAGATGAGGCTTGTTGCGGATATTAAATCAACCAAATCATTCCATTAATGAAACATTTGGAATCATATTTATGGTTACGATTTTAAATTGTGGATGCTGTTGTCGTTCTATATATAGTGATTGTGGACATTGCAACTGCTGCAATACATATGTTGTCTTTGAGGCATGAATTTATTTTTTATGAACACAAAATATTAAAATTTATGACTAATATTTTAACTCATTTTTTATTTTATCTTTAATATCTCATAAATATTTATTATCAGCTATTTATCATTTTAACATATTTAATCTTTTAAAATACGCTGTAAACTTATGTTATAAGAACAAAGTAAAATAGAAAAATAATTTATTTGATTGGTACATAATTCGTTGTTCTCTTGTGTAATTGTTGCACTTACCACATTGCAATTTTTATGTAAATTACAATCACACTATAATTACGGTATGATGTGGGTGCAGTCTCGGCGGTAACTCCAATTTGAATACCTAATCATGGCATATATAGATGTTATGGAGGCTTCAATTAATACTTGCATATATTATAACACTTGTGTTTGGCCCTTGAAAATGCTTCGAATATCAGCTAATAAAATTATTATGGTAAATATTTTTTGAGTCATTATCATCCTAAATTTTGTACTTTTTTCTGTTCACAAATTAATTAAAGTTAAGAATTTTGTCACCCGACCTACTACGAACTATGTATCACTCTTTCATTTTGGTTGTGGATTGCAAAAGTTTAAATTATTAAATATAGGTATACTTTAATGGGGTCCATAAAATAGACCAATTTGAAAAAGGAAAAGATGCATATATGATATGGTGGCTAAATCAGGGAGGTATTGAAAATGATGGCAAAATCGGTGTCTTTACAAGTTAGCAAAGGTTTCGATTTTTATCAAACCGAAATCAAATTATTGTTTGAAAAAACTAAATGACAGCCACTAAAATAAGGGGTGTACGGTGATGATGCATTCCTTATTTTCAATTGTCTTTCCTGTGCTAAAATCCAGTAGAAGAAAATATTCCACATAGAAAACGGGTATAAAATACACTGATTTCAATTTATTGTGTCTTAGTAAATATAAAAGGAAATAAAATAAAAGTATGTTTGAGTTTGTGGCTTGTGGGGTGAGTGGAATGATTTGATGTGGCTGGTCTTGCCTTAGATCTGCTATCTCTAATTGATCCTATGCTAGGGAATCACTTAATTTACTTGTGCGTGTTAGAAAGAGTCCCAAATGTCAGGTAAAGTTATCAAAATCCAAATAATTAACAAAGAAACACTTAATTCATCTGGGGTTGCGTTGGATCGGACCTTAAAGGGACTGGATACAGGTAACAATAGGATTGGGTTGGATTGGATGATTAGGTTGGCGGGTCGACCCGCACCTATGTACACTTATATATTAATATAACTGAATGTTAACATGCGTGTTACACGGGTATATTTTAATTTATTTAATTTAAGTGAATTTTTAAAAAAATCAATATGAAATTTTATGTCTCAATTGTTAAATAATTATTGATATAGTAGTTATATCAATAATATGTATTTAATTTTATCACTTTAATATATAGAAGAGAAGTACCACTATAAAACACACACAACAATAAAAAGCACATATAAATTGTCGAAATATATTTTAGGGGTAAGCAAGAGAGACATATGTACTTTCAATTCAGAAGAAGATGAAGAAATTTCTTATGTTATTAAGTTCAATATTATATATTCTAAAAAGATGTAGCAAATAAGTAGATAATAGGTAGAGGCAAAAATGTGAAGTCGATTAATCCAGACCCAAAAAAAAGTATAAGTAGATGGCATGTAAAGGCGAAATTGTAAAGTTGAGTAATGCAGATAAAAAAAATGAATAGTAATGTGGAATTTATATGAAAGATGTTGGACAAACTTTATGAAATAATAATGTGACGATATGAAATAATAATGTGGGATTAATTTATAAAAATTTGAGTAAACATTATGAAATAATATTTAAATAGAAAATATAGTATAAGATAGTAGATGGTGTATAGAATTTGTGGAAAAGCTATTTAGAAACTGAGTAGAGGGAACTTGAAGACGTACACGTCAGCTTTTTTGGCTAATGTGAGAAATATTTGCATACGTAGAAGAAATACTATGAGATAGTAGCGGGGTCTGTTTTAAATATATATAATAGATATTACTTTTTTTTACCAACACAAATACAACTAATTAATATGAAATTATTTATCAAATTAGATTTTGATTAGTGATAAGATGGTTGTTCTGTGAGGTTTTTTTTTTCAATACCCCATCTTCCAAAAAAATTATCAAACAATTCCCTTTTCAAAGTTATATACCAATATACTCCTTTTTCACTTGTAAGTCGCTTTGCAAATGGCAACTTTCTTAACGAAGTCCGTATTTGCAAAGGCGATTTCCTTAAACACTTTTTCAAAAAAAAATTAATTTTTTTTTTCAAATTAAAAAAAAT
>NC_021163.2:3762767-3791706 GCF_000331145.2 Cicer arietinum
TATATATATATATATATATATATATATATATATATATATATATATATATATAATTCATAAAAATACATAAACACAAATTTTAAATTACATAAGTTAACTAGAGTTATTTGTAATATTTGGACAATATTTTTTAGTACGACCAGTTAACCGACATAGTCTGTATTTTCTTGGCACTTTTTCAATTTTTTTAACAAACATATATACTTGATATAATTCATTCATAAAAAACATAACAAATTTTACAAAAAAATACGATAAAATTAATGTCAAATGTTGTCTCCAATACCACATTGCCGAGTTTTTCTCACACATAATAGAAATAAATTAACGTTTTAATATATTATGTCGTTAACGGTCATGTGATCAATATTTTATCAATATCTAGCAGTGTGATAACGAGGTGTATTGTCAAATTTCATACCCTTTCGACTATATTTACGAAAATAAATTTGAACGTTAGTGAATTAATTAATAGTTTTATACATATAATATTTACCTTTTTGCGAACGGAAAATGAGGCTCAAGATTACTTATTGGTGCAAGAAATGGTATATGGTACCACGACGGTTTGAAGTAGATGTGAACATCCACGATCAACATAACACCGAGGTCAGATGAACGACACAATTCTCTATAAATTGTTGTCAAACACGTTGAACCCCAACTGTATTCTCCCGTCTCTTACAAATCTCTCAACAAGTACAACGACATAATATGTATTCTGTTGTGGGATTTGTCATGCATTAATATGCCGTCGATCAATTCTAAAATATATGCGCTCTACAATGTATAATTATTTTTTCATCCGACGATTCAGGAGTTAACATTGAAAATATTTCTCTAAGCCATTTTAATTTTATAAAATTTTCATACGTGTGAGAAAACCTCAACAATGTGATACTGGAGGCCACCTTCGACATTAATTTTATCAAAATTTTTGTAAAAATTTGTAATGTTTTTTATTACTGAATTATATTAATTATATATATTTGTTAAAAAAATTGAAAAAATGCTAAGAAAATGTAGACTATGTCGGTTAACTGATTATACTCGAAAATATTATCTAAATGTTGTAGACAACTATAATCAATCTATGTAATTTAAAATTTGTCTTTATGTATTTTTATGAATTTTATATATATATATATATATATATATATATATATATAATTTTTTTAATTTGAAAAAAAAATTGATTTTTTTTTTTAAAAATTACTTAAGGAATACACCTTTGCAAACGTAGACTTCTTTAAGCAAGTCGTCATTTATAAAGACGACTTGTAGAAGAAAAAGAAAGTATATTGATATATATTTTTTGAAAAGGGAGCAATTTGGTTAAAAAATTTAGAAAATTAGTTATTGAAAGAAAGAAACAAAAAACCCGTCTTGTGATACAAAAATCTGGAGTTCAAATCTTGAAAACAACATTTTCCTTTTTCAATCTATAACATCAGAAGTTGTTCTTCTTTCTAGTCAACTATTCCTCTCAAAGGAACAGAACAACTATGAATCAACTACAACTCCTACAACACAATTGTTGAATAACACTCATGAACAGAAATACATACTACACATGACAAAATACCTCAGTCATATATCAAATATATACATGATTAATATTCACTTAATAAGTCTATAGACATTCTACTCAAACGAAAACCAATCTTCTGTCACCTGCAAAATATATGAATATAATATGAATGATATGATTTTATCATAACAATGCATAGTAGCTTACTCTTATTAATGTACCTGCACACATGGAAATATATTTTCCAATTTGCACACTAAACATATTCCTATAATCAATAATAGCAGTACTAGCTTAGTGGTTCATTAATTAAATAATTAATTAGACTATACAAATTTAAATCACAAGTCATGCATAGATTCACTTGCCTCCTCCGAAGCCAAAAAGATATATATACAGAGAGTTATGTAACTTCATCATTTTATGGTACTAAATTTTTTAGATAAATAACTATATAGTCGTGTATTCCATGAAGAAAAGTGTGCTTAAATGAGTTGAGACTTCCTATGCTAAAAAACTTTCAAAAAATTATTACGTGATTAATTATAGAGCAATGATATTGAAAAATAAAATTTGACATAAAATAAGAGACAAATATATTTTATGAAATACAAGACAAAACAAATATATTTATTAAATACAAAACATGACACCCACTATAAAGTATTATATTTGTGTTTCAAATTTGTTAATTATATGTGCAATGAGAAAATAATTTGCAACAGGTTAGAAAGATGATATTGACATTTGACAATCTTGCTATTAGTTAGTGTCTTCAATTGGGAAGTGGATTATACACACTTATGAAATTGATTTCAGCCATGTAATCTTGAATCGGTGGTTGAAATATAAATTAGTGAATCCTAACTCCTTTAATTGACACTAATTAAAATAAATAAAACGTCTTTAAATAAACTATAACTAACAGTAAAAACTTGACAAGAGATCATAAATCCGAATTTGTAAAAATAGATACATCTAATATTAAAATTTAATATATTATTAAAGTTTATCAATTTGAATTGTGTCTTCTTATCACATCATTAATATATTACATCTCTCTTTATTTTTATTTTTCTTTAAGGTATAAAAGAGATCGGCCTACACATATGGATTATTTTTATGTAAAAAACGCGCGTCTCCCTTTAAAAATCCATTTTGTGGAGAGCAATGAGTTATTTAAATACTAAAATAAAATAAAAGCCAACAATTAGGGGGGAAAAGCACTTAAATAGATCTCAGTAGGTAATAATGAAAGAAAACTTAGGAGCAGTCTTATTATAATGCATGTTTACATGAAGAGATCTAAAGGTTGATATTGATTTTACATGAATGAAGAAGAAGAGTGAAGATGATGAATGTTGACACAAGGCATATCCAATGGCTGAAAAGGAGAATCATTGACAATGAAAGAAGTTAAGTTTGGTGCAGATATGACATATTTGTAAGTGGGGTCATAATTGTTGATAGTCAAATTGGTGAGTGTAGCATTGGTTACATGAAGGGTTCCTTCCACCTTTAAAAAGATATCTCTAGGATGAACAAAACAACAATTCTTAATGAAAAGATTGTTTAACTTATTACAACTTGAGAAGGGTTCAGCAAAACCATTATCATCCGTTTGAATCCCAACATAATCAAGATGCAAACTTGTTAAAGAAGGAAGATCAAGATAGTTAGGGAGTCTAGTTCTTCTTTTATCATAAATTGAAGCTGAGATATAAAGAGAAGTCAAAGAATGAGAAGTAAAGACACAATATGGCAAACCAACATTTGCTGGGACAACTACTCTTAATTTCTGGACGCCACGATTGATAGCATGTTCAATGAGATCACTGAATATTTTGTGTTGAAATGAACCATGACGGTTGAAATCAAGTGTTTTTAAGGGATAGTTTCCCTTACTACGAGATGACACAATATCAGACACACATTCTGCAAAAAACCATGGTTTTTTGAATTCAAAGGTATTTAATTTTAGTTCAGAGAGGTGTTTCCAGAGATTCTTCCAACGTTTTGAGAGTGTGCTAGTCTTGACAATGTCTTTTATCATCATGAATGACATTATATGAAGCAGAATTGCGTTTGGCAAGTCACTTAATCTGTCTCTCTTTTGCCTCAGCCTCTCACTCCTCCTTGGTGGCTCCATTTGCTCTTCTAGTAAGACCAAAATAAAAACGAAAAATATATAAGATTCAGTCTTTGTCGCTTCGATTTAAAAAAATAAATAAATAATATATGATGCATGATATTTTTAGAATTGAACAAACACGCGAAGAAACGAGTGAAAATACCTTGTAAGTTGAACAAACTATGATTCAATGTGTGATTTGTTTGGAATGGAAGTGATATATTTGAAGGAAATGAAAGACGGTGGTTTATTTAACTCCCTGATTTAAAGATTGGTAATTTGTGAGCAAGTGAAAGTAATGATGTAAGATCAAACTTTGTGAATGCGTGTAGCTGTTTCGTGAATGAATCATCTCTAACTACATGAAAGACATGTGTTGTGTTCAAATGTAATGTAAAATTTGCAGTTTGTTATCTTTCACGCCCATTTAAGGTGAAGCACCTCGTACTATGTTTCATAACCATTCAACAAATCATTTTGCGTACTCCTGTTTTTAACGGATTTTTTATATTGGTTATTTATAATTAGATTTTCTAAATAAATAAAAAATATATCTAAAGTTAAAAGTAGATTAATAAAAACAGAAAATAAGAATATGGAGAAATATAATAAACAGTAAATTGATATTAATAATATTATATTGAATGTGGAATATAAAAATAAAAAAGTAAACTTTCACTACAAAAAAAAACATCTATTGTGACACTCAACTTTTAGTGATATCTCATTATTTGTCACTATAATTACTTTTAGCTACAGACAGAGTGTCAGCTATTCTAATTTATGTCACCACATCATATTAACTTAAAAAAAAAACTCAAATATTCACTAAAAGTAATTATAGTACTTAAAAAAAACTCTAATTTATGTTGACCAACACTTTTTCCTGGTTGACCCACACTCCACTTCATCGTATTCCCTTCCTCCCGTTTGCATCTCAAAATTTTTTTTCCTCATTTCTTCTCAAATTTGCTCAAAATTCACCCAACAATTGATTCCCTTTCTCCCATTTCGATCTTAGAAACTTTTGTTCCATATTTCTTCTCAAATTTGCTCAAAAGGTTAAGGAATGATTGAAGCTCTTCTCAATTTTTTCTCCCTATTTCATCTCATAAATTATTAAAAAAAATCGATTCCCTCCTCAATTGATTCCTTCAATTTCCTCTTTAATAGATTTCCCCTTCAATTCTTATTCATCTCAATCGAATTTCTCTTACGATTCAGCATTTTACGATTCAAGCTCAGGATTCAGATTCAACAATACAATAATAACAGTACAACACAACTATTGTAGTTCTAATTCCAACTCAAAACCGAGTCAAAAGCTTGGTTGTTCGGCACCTCCTTTATTCTATGCACTCCTTTCTATTTATCCTGCGCTACTTTCACCCGTTTCGCGGACTCAAATCCTCAATTACGCGTCTTCGCTCTTTCGTCTCATTTCAGGTACTCATCCATCTATCACATCCTTCAACGTAACACTTTACCTTTTTTATTTACCAAAATAATAATAATCATGTACTTGTTATTTTCATCTGTTGTTTGAATTTTTTGGTTCAAAAATTTCGTTTATGGATGAGCTTTTTTTTTTCTTTTTCATTTAACAAATGTTAACAAAACTGATTTTGCTTTGGACCGATCTGTGACTACTGGCTTGAATTTTGATAGTAGTTTTGTCTGATTGGGGGAAACCGACTCGATCAGCATTCATTAGATTCATTCGATTGAGATTTGAGTTTTGTAACTAGGGCGTTGAGTTTTATCGAATTGTAGACGAACATTGATATATTATGCTGTGAAGATTTCATGGTTCAATTGCCTTCCTTTGTTGTTCAAGGATCATGTAATATTTAATTTTTAATATTTAATATTTGATGACATTGATGTCTGAGAGGTAGGCAATTATTGCAAATTTTAGCTGATATTTAAATCAATTGAGTGTAAGCATCTATCTAGGGGATATAAGTTTGGCTTGGTGATTGAGGTGGGGGAGTTAGGGAGTAAAGTGATAAGGAGGCCGCATTTTCGATCCCCACTTTCAGCAAAAAAAACTAACTAGATTAACAAAACTATTTGTTAGTAACATTGGCTGTTGCAAAACAAAAACAAAAATTGAGTGTAAGCATCTTGTCTATTCAAGTTTTTATACTATGCGAATGAAATGAAGCTATGTTGACATAATACTTCATATTACCACTCAATGTGGTTGCAGAGAAAATCCACACAAATACACTATTTCCTTCTTTATTTCATGATATTTGAATTGTTCAATATTGCAATATCACCAGGATGTATCTAGTTTCTTGCAATGAGAATCTACATGGAACTGTAGAAGTGTTATTGTTATTTTTTGAATGGACTATATCTTCAAGCTTAAAAGTGAATTATTATTAGTATGGTCTGACAGGTTTATGAATTAATTTTATTAGGAAAGAATCATGAGTTGTTTCAGCTGTTGCGAAGAGGAGGAGTATCATAAGGCTGCTGAAAGTGGTGGACCATATGTTGTAAAGAATCCAGCCGTTAATTTGACTCATATAAGTTAGAGGAGTGCATTAGGGATGATCTCTGTCCACTGGAAATTCTAGATGATCTTGATTGATGTGTGTTTTAGGCTATACCTAAACTCAGTGACGATAAGGTCAGGCAGTGTGTTGATACAAGACTACGAGGAGAATACCCACCAAAAGCTGTTGCTAAGGTATTTTTATTTTATTTGGCCATTTTTCATGTTATTAACTGCATGTGATTTCAGCTGCTGGTTTTGCTTGTCTTGGTAATACACTTTTATACTTATTTCTTTAAGCTTTCATTCATTCATTAGTTATTATGAGTACCAAAACAAATTGGAATTCGTTAGTGGTTATCGGCTAGTACTTTTGCAGTCTTCCAACATTTCCCCAAATTGCAAAACCATTGGCAGTTTGCACATTCAATTCAATATTATACAAATCACCAGTTTACCATGCATTTGAGCTTAACGCAGGTTGCATTGCATGGGTGTTAATCCACCAAATCTAGGTTGCATGTGACAATTTTTTATAAAAAGTCAAATGAGCCATGTTGATTGTTTTTGACATTGTACCTTTGTTTACTCAACTTCCAAGTATTGTTATACTCATATGTGTTTCATTTTAGATAGTTTTACTCATTCATATATTAGTCCTGTTAAACAAATTAGAAAAGCAATTAACATTAAGAAACAGTGGTTTAGTAATTTAAATTTCCTTAACTACTAAGGCTGCATTAAATTGACCTACTCATATTATATGATCCTTATCAATTGTTTATTCAAACAGTATTGATGATTACTGTACAACAAATTTCTTTGACTAATGAGTTAAATAGGTCCACTCGTTTCTGTCACATTAATTCACAGTCCATAGTCCATACCTCATGTTGCATATATTGACCTGATAGATTATTCAAGCACAAAAAACCACATGGTCACTGTAGTTATTAGATTTCTATCATTGGATGATTCCTTACTTTAAATTTGAATTTTAAATTTGATTTGCTGAGATGAGAATCTAAGTTTTCTGATATTTATTTTGATGGACCTATTGGGCTATTGGCTGCAATTGATGGTCTAAATTTTTATTAAAAAAAAAAAACTCAAGTCTTACTTGGAATACAAATAATATCACAAATCCAACATTTAATATAAAATGGGTGTCCTTGAACATTTAATATTAAATTTTCGTTGTCATAGGTGTGAATTGAATCCAAATGCAACATTAACCCATTTGGCCTAGGTTCAAAACCCAAGTTGACATCTAAGGGAGAATTATATAAGTGGTAGATTGTTTAGTATTTTGTTTTTGTTGGATTAAATATTTGTCATTTTGTCCTGTACCCATGACGACTTCACCAACCAGCTGCAACCTGAAACTAGGGATTACAATGGGACTAGTGCAGGTAGTGGGTATTACAAATGCAACCATGCAATGCCACTTAATGTGACATACTAACAAGAATTAAGGAAACAAACTTGACTAAATCAACTAACAAATAATGCTAAAAACCAGGACACTTATTTGACTAAGCCTTATCATGTTAATCTTCTTGCTTAATACAATCTGAAACACCGTTTGTTTTGCTTCAACAAAAAGGTTTTTACACCATGGATAACTCCATAAATTCCACCCTCACAGCCTTATTTAGTTCACATTTTGATTGATGGGGATGTCGCTTAGAACAATTTAGATTCTAGCATTAAGTTTTCTACTAAATGTACTTGTACTGCCTGCCCTTTGGCATTTACACTGTTTACACAAACAAAACATGGCTGTAATTTACACTGTTTATCATAAGTAAACAGTGTGCTAAGGAGCAAGGTTAGAGAAACATAAAAAAGCCTTAGATGTGGTCACAATCACAATTGCAGATAAATTTTTTAAAACTTGGCTACAGAGTGTTGACTAGAATCCCAATTGCAGATATATTGTGTTATAGTATCTTATTGTATCTCGGAGAATCAATTTGTAATCTTAGAGTATATCAGCTTATCTCCTAAGATAAATTTCCGTAATACTTAGGTATTATTATGATTTGTTTCTTGATTTTCTTAGTTAATTGGGATTAGGAATCTTATATCTCTATAAGCAAAAGTTTACTTCAAGCCCGCAAAAGTATGATGTTTTGTATTCGGCATTCCGAGATTATTACAAGGTATTAATTCCGAGCATTCTAATATATAATTGCCCTTGTTACTTTGTAATTCTTTTATCTTGATGACCATTAGCCTTTCAGATATGGTTGGAATTGATAGACACGACAGTAAAAGAGACAGATGAATATCAAATTTTTGACAATCTTGAAGCACAGCATAGATATCTGACATGGAGAGCCGAAAAGGTAGTTTGGATTTATCTCAAACTTTTGTCTAATTGGAAGCAGTGTCGTTTAATAGTGGCTATATCAAATTTAGTATAAAATATTGTCAAAAAGAGGCTTATTGATTTGTGTTTTTAAATATTCCTTGTTCGTGGAAATATTTTGAAAGTAGGATCCGAGACAAGGTGTTTTGAAGAAATTGATAGGTGACACACTTGCCAAGGTGAACTGAATTTAAGTTCAGATCGATTCTTCTAGATTCTACAACTATCGATTCTTACTTTGTGTTTTGCGCCATAGGATTTATTAAGAAGCTTTCTCTTTAATGGAGTCAACGAACTAGGGAGCAAAAAGTTCCATGATTATTTTCCACACTACAACGGCGAGGAAGGAAGTCTAAATAAGAAAGGTGGTATTATTGGAAAGTCTTTGGAAAATCGACCGTGGGATGCAAGAGGAGAATTCCTTGGTAATTGTTTTTTTAATTGCTTCCCTCTTACTATTATGTTAATTAATTAAGTCTCTCATTTATCTAGTTAAGTATGCTATGATCAATATAGAATGTTTCCTTAGCCTTTATTTCCTTGATGCAAAACAATGTTGTGCATGTTTATCTTAGTGACATTTTGCATATGCTTGTGTGTTCATTTTGTTACGCGAGACATATTTGGAGACAATACTATTTGTATTTGCCTAAAAAGGCAATTAACCTATTTGGTTCTGACATTTGATCATCTTGAAATATTTTAGGTCGATGAATATTGTAGCTTTGCTCTCAAACTGTTATACAAGACATGTAGCTGGTAATATTTCTTCATAAGTGGAGAAATATATCACTTTTGTAAAGATTTTATGATTTAAATATTGGAGAAATATTTTTTTTTATGATCTAATTTCATTTCAATATTGCCACAAGGATATCATACTCATGTTAGTGCTATAATTAAAATGCTAGGAATGCAAGTAACATGCATTTAATAGAATTAGTAAAATTAAATTATATTTTATTGTATGTTTCAATGACATCAGTTAATAAAAATAAATTAGAAATTTAAATTTAATTTACTGGTATTAATAATTTAGAATTACAATTAGTAGAGAGATAAAATAAATTTAATTTAATAAATAATAATACGTTTTAGTGACAGACAATACTGTAGGAATATATTAATTCTTTATTTATATTTTTCTAGGTTTTAGTGACAGACAATACCGTAGAAATAGACTAATTCTTTATTTATATTTATCTAGTTTTTAGTGACAGTCATTATTGTAGGTAGAAATTAAAAACATTTTGTGACACTCTTCATAACATCTAGTGACAGTCTTCAAAGTGTAGCAGGGCGCCCCTTAAAGTTGACACTATATTTGGGTGTCACTCAAAGTATTATTGACGTTTACCTACAAAATTTGTATATCACGATAAGTCATTATTGTATGTCACGATAAGTCAATTTTTTTGTAGTGTTTTTTCAAATTGAATATTAAATATTTAATAAAAAAGTTTAAGTGTGTTTTTATGGTAAAATATTTTTAAAATAATATTCACAACTGTCATTTATTTAATAATTGATGTAATATTTTTTAAATTCAATAACATTTAATGTTATTTGTATAACATTAAATTACATCATCAATGTGATTAAGCAAAAGTAATACTAGTAAATGTGATATCTCTTAGAAAGTCTTAATATTCTACAATATCTCTTGCTTTTTTCTACCCAAAAAAAAAAAAGATTATCACCTAACTCGTGCACTATATTTCGTGAACTCTATACTGCCACTATATTTCTTCTATTGAACAAATAATTTTTACATTTTTAAATAAAGTTAAAACAAAATTAAAGTTTTCTTCTATTTTTGACTAATTTACTGTTTTCTCTAATATACACTAAAATAATATTTGATAATGTATAATATAATTTTTTTATATACACACAATTTTTATTTAAAAAATAATCACAACTATATCAGCCATCAAATATTCTTATTTTTTTTATAAAAGATATTTGAGGAAATGAGAATTATTATGAAATAAAAGTAGTATTAATGACCATTTTATAATTTTGTACGAGAAGTTATAAGATTATAAAATTAAACTTTTATTATAGAAGCAACGCTTGGACAAATAATGTTCTTACTTATTATCAATTATATTTCAAAATCGAATAATATAGGATGAACTTACATAGTTATTTACAAATCCTTTCAGGGAAAATTTATTTGAAGCTTTGATTATTATATATTATTCATTAGCAGCAATGCTCACATGATTTTTTTTTTTTTTTGTTTTATGAATTAGTTATTTAATATTCATTAATCTATAATATTGATTATTTTTATAAAAAATCTAGACATAATTATTCTTGCGGTACTTAAGTTATTTTTTTTATTTGGTCATTTATTTAATTTTTAAGTAAATAATTTGATATTTTATGTTTTAAAATGTTTACAATGTTATCTTTATTTTACAAAAATGTATTAAAATTTTCAAACAAAACTCATAAAATTAATTATCATCTTCTAATCAAATTTATAATTTCAATTTTCAAATAAATACTTATTTTCATTCTTTATATTTTTGAATTTTTGTAATAAAACTAAATAAATGACCAAATCAAGAATAAATAAATAAATGATATATAAAATTAAATTAAGTGACCGAATAATTGTGCCAAAAATATAACATTCAAGGAGCGGAGTTTATATTCCCTAAGAAAATATTTTAAAATAAAAATTAATGTTAATTTAATTAATAATACCTTAATCATTCCCAAGATTTTGAAATTATGTGCAAAATTTAATTTGTAATTGTTGTCATCATCCCAACACTTTTATAAATTATCTTAATTATCAAGTAACTATTAATTTAAAAAAGAAAATAGAGAAGGAGAAATTTAATAATAACATTAACATTATAGTCATTTTAAAATAGTTCCATATAAAATTTAAACTATGTATTAGTTAAACTCTTATCATTAAACTGACAAGTAATTTTTAATTATATAGATATAATATTTTAAAATAATAATTAAGTTTATATTACTTTATATTATATTCAACAAATATAGAAATTAATGCTATTATCAATACAATTTTACAATATATTTCTTCTATTATTTAAGGAAACTTGCAACTATAAAAATATCATTACCAAAAATTTAAGTGGATTTTATAGTAATAAAAAATAAAAGAATGATTGATAGCTTTATTTTTTAATCAATATTTTAATTGAAAAGTGTTTATAATTACTGTATATTACTCAGTTTTATGATATTATTTAAATTATTTATTATATTCTCACGACCAATTGAAAATATTTAACTAATATATAATTACACTTTTGGTGGTAAATGTTTAATAATTTTTTGTCAATTTTGTAGAAATTAAAAGAAATATGTGTTATACCAAAAAAAAAAAATGAAATACGTATCACAATTAACTTTTTAACTTCTTGATTATTTTTTACCTAAAAAATAACCTTTAATTTAAAGGTTTTAAGGCATTTGGTTTTAATGTTTGTTTTTTCAATTAGATCTCATCCCTTCTTTGCCTCGCCCAGCTATATCCTTCCTTGATCAATGGTAAGTCATCTGGATTAGGGAGCTAGGGAAGAAGATCCCTTTCCTCTTCTTCTTTTATGCATTGCAGAAGAGGTTCTAAGTAGAAGTGTCACTAATTTTATAAATGATGGCAAAATGGATTGCATGATACTTCCTAGAATCCGAAATTTGTCCAAGCAATACATCTTATTCTTCTACGGAATTAAAGTATGTAAATGATCAAATCATCACTCTTCTAAACTTCGTCTCTTATGAAGTTATATTTAATTTTAAAATATTTGATTTTAAAATACAAAATAGAATTTCTAATAAGATAAATAGCATAAATACTATCAAGTTGATGTTTGCAATATATTTTACTTTTATTGTATATAAAATAATTGTGTTTCGTATTTTGTTTGACTAAGATATGAAATTATCACTAAAATAAAAGCATTCACCATTGATTTTTTTTCTTTCTATATGAAGTCCAGCATAGTCAATATCTCAAAATCATTGTAACTTATATTCTTTTGATTTCTTATAAAGCAAACTCAAGTTAGTTGTATGTTGTAATTATCTAAAAAAAATTATAAACTACTTTTAAGTTAGTTTTATCAAGAACACGTTAAAATATGAAACAAAAATATAAGAATAAATAATCAAAAAATTCATGCAAAGAAATTCATTAATAATACCGAACATAATATCATCAACATGTATTTGTTAGATAATTTTTTTAAAAAAATAATATTTATCTTTTTTCTTGTAAAATCATTTTTCATTAAAAAAGTACAAATTTTGCCATACCAAATTTTGAAGTTTGTTTAAGACCATTGAAGGCGTGATCATAATAATTAATATCTTCCTGTTGTGAGTAATTTTGAGCTATACTAAGTTTGTTTTGTTTCTTACTACTCTACCTTCGATAAACTTATTTGCATTAATTCTTTAATATTTTAATTTTGTTGGAAATGATCATAATAATTATAGATAAATTAGTTATTATAAAATTAAATATATATACTTAATTATTATTTTTTAAATAAGTGTAAAATATATACTTTTATTTATAATTAAGATCAAAACAACATTATATTTTTAGTTTGTTTAGATTCAAGATAAGATAAGATGATATTTTAATAATTTCAAAATTATTAAATAATTTAGTAAAATATTTTGAAAATTTCAAAACAAAAAAAAAAGATATTTTAACTATGGAAGAGCAAACGGAATCAAAAGCCATGATCCCAATGGTTGAGAGGTACAGTGAATGCAATTTTGAGATTTGGTAGATCGGATGAGAGTGGATTGCATCGCCAGTCGCCACCTCCATCATCACTCATCCTTCTCACGACCTCAATCCCAAATTATTCATTCACTCTCCTCTTCATATCACTAGGTATTTTAACTACTCTTGCTTCTTCTTGAATTTTACATCAATTTCGAACTACTACCTAAATCACCACTGAAATTGCAGATTATTTTTTATTTTCTAAAATTTAATTAAGTGAATAATTTTCTTAGTTTCTAGAAAATGTCAAAAAGTTGTTTTCATTATTATTTTCGAAATTGCGTCTTCACATTTCATATTCTCTTTATAATAATTGTAATCTTCAAAAGTCTTTTGTCAAAATAAAATGAACACAAATTTTATGAAATCAAAATAGAAAATGTTGACAGTAGGTTTCCCTGCTTGTTTTGTGTGTAGTTTCTATATCTGCAAGAAATTTAGTGAGTAACTGTGTTCCATCAAATATTATCTGAACCCATTGGTTTTGATCTTACTACAAGACAATTAGAGTAATCGAGCCAGCAAGGCAGAATGAGTGATAGGGTGAAGATGAAGAGACACAATCTCAATGACTTGCCCAATGAAATTCTGCTTCATATAATGTCATATATGATGATAAAAGATGTTGTTAAGACCAGTGTCTTGTCGAAAAGGTGGAAGAATCTATGGAAATACCTCCCTGATCTTAAATTAAATACCTCTGAATTTAGCAAGCCTTGGTTTTTCACTGAATGTGTGTCTGATATTGTGTCATCTCGTAGTCAAGGCGATTATCCTTTACGAACTCTTGACTTCAATCGCCATGGTTCTTTTCAACATAAGGTCTTCACTGGTCTCATAACACATGCTATGTCTCGTAATCTCCAGCAATTGAAGATAGTTGTCCCATCCAATATTGGTTTGCCCTATTCTATCTTTTCTTGTCATTCTTTGACCTCTATTTACATTTCGGTTTCGAGGTATGATGTCAAGAGAAGAACTAGACTCCCTAAGCATCTCGACCTTCCAGCTTTAAAAAGTTTGCATCTTGACTTTGTTGGGATTCAAGCAGATGAAAGTGGTCATGCTGAACCCTTCTCAGCTTGTACAAAGTTAACCAATCTGTACATTGATGAGTGTGTCTTAGTTTACCCTAGCTCTCTCTCCCGCGATGTGGAAGGAATCCTCAATGTAATCAATGCTTCACTTTCCAATTTGACTATCAAAGATACTTTAACTCAAAAAAACATGAGACCTGAACCAACTTACAAATATGTGATATCCACGCCGAAACTAATTTCTTTTACCGTAAATGGTTCTCCTTTTCGGGCGTCTTCTGTACCTCATGGGGTGAAGGTTGAGCTTCAGTCTTCCTCAGTGACGTAAAATCAATACAATCACCTCGAGATCTATTCAGGTAACATGATAATATGGGTGCTCCCTTTCTCTCTCATTATGCAATGTAATTAAAGATGATAAAAATAATTTTCTTTTGATATGGATTATTTTGTTCACGAAGTTGATGGATATTGTACTTTCTCTTTTCCTTTTTTTTTTTCACTTTCAGTTTTCGTTGTATCTTTTTCCACACTACTCGTTTGGCTTCGGAAAAGGTTTTAAATTGATGGTTTGTGATTTAAATTGACATACTCTATAACTATTTAATGAAACATTAAGCTAGTAGTGCTATAATTGATTGTAAGAAAAAGGTTTAATTTGTTGATTGGATGATTTTTCCATATGTGCAGTTTCATTCAGGGTCAGCTATTATGTGTGTATAGAAAAAACTATTATGTGTTGTTATGATAGAATCATACCCTAAAATTTATATTCATATATTTGTTGTGTGAAATTCTGCAGGTGAAAGAAGAGTGGTTTTCATGCAATTATATTAGATGTCCTAAAACTTATTGAGTATTGAGTGGACCAGTCTATCTGATTATTTTACTGAGAGGTCTGTCAATCGCCATGGTTCTTTTCAACATAAGGTCTTCACTGGTCTCATAACACATGCTATGTCTCGTAATCTCCAGCAATTGAAGATAGTTGTCCCATCCAATATTGGTTTGCCCTATTCTATCTTTTCTTGTCATTCTTTGACCTCTATTTACATTTCGGTTTCGAGGTATGATGTCAAGAGAAGAACTAGACTCCCTAAGCATCTCGACCTTCCAGCTTTAAAAAGTTTGCATCTTGACTTTGTTGGGATTCAAGCAGATGAAAGTGGTCATGCTGAACCCTTCTCAGCTTGTACAAAGTTAACCAATCTGTACATTGATGAGTGTGTCTTAGTTTACCCTAGCTCTCTCTCCCGCGATGTGGAAGGAATCCTCAATGTAATCAATGCTTCACTTTCCAATTTGACTATCAAAGATACTTTAACTCAAAAAAACATGAGACCTGAACCAACTTACAAATATGTGATATCCACGCCGAAACTAATTTCTTTTACCGTAAATGGTTCTCCTTTTCGGGCGTCTTCTGTACCTCATGGGGTGAAGGTTGAGCTTCAGTCTTCCTCAGTGACGTAAAATCAATACAATCACCTCGAGATCTATTCAGGTAACATGATAATATGGGTGCTCCCTTTCTCTCTCATTATGCAATGTAATTAAAGATGATAAAAATAATTTTCTTTTGATATGGATTATTTTGTTCACGAAGTTGATGGATATTGTACTTTCTCTTTTCCTTTTTTTTTTTCACTTTCAGTTTTCGTTGTATCTTTTTCCACACTACTCGTTTGGCTTCGGAAAAGGTTTTAAATTGATGGTTTGTGATTTAAATTGACATACTCTATAACTATTTAATGAAACATTAAGCTAGTAGTGCTATAATTGATTGTAAGAAAAAGGTTTAATTTGTTGATTGGATGATTTTTCCATATGTGCAGTTTCATTCAGGGTCAGCTATTATGTGTGTATAGAAAAAACTATTATGTGTTGTTATGATAGAATCATACCCTAAAATTTATATTCATATATTTGTTGTGTGAAATTCTGCAGGTGAAAGAAGAGTGGTTTTCATGCAATTATATTAGATGTCCTAAAACTTATTGAGTATTGAGTGGACCAGTCTATCTGATTATTTTACTGAGAGGTCTGTTGATCAAGCGTATAGTACTTACTATGCATTTCTGTTTATGTTCAGCAAGTGTGTTAAATTTAAAGAATACAGTGTTGTATGAATTGCAGTTGATTCATGTTGTTCCTGTGAAAGGAGTACGCAGAACAGCTTCATTTTCTTTAAAATTTGGTCTATTATCAGTAACCAAGACGCACCTAAGTCAACACAGGGAATAACGAAGGATTCATTTAAAAACTCAATGTATGTTACATAAATCAAATTATAGCTTGACTATGACTATTTTATGTCTGAAACTTATTAGAAATAGGTATGAAAGCAATCCATTTTGTTAGAGGTTGTCCCATTGCAATGACCATTGGAATCAATGGATCATTCCAGATAATTGGGCAGCTTTTATTTTGGTAATTTACACGATTGGTGTGTATTGAAATTGTCAAACCACTTCACTTGTGATGTTAATGGGAATTGGCAATGCCATTTGGTCCACAACTTATTAGATGCTTTTATTTGACCTGTTCGACTTATAATGGGAGCTGATTTCCCACTCGGTCTCAAGTTATAATGTGGCGTCAAAGCTGAATGTGCATTGTGTGAAGAAAATCTATGATCGGGTGAACATCGATTGGTGTCCTCCTGTTGGTGTCCTCCTGTTAACGGTTTCGTCAATTGAATATGGATGGAGCGTCGAAGAATGGGATTGTTGGGTACGGTGGTTTAATTTGTGACTCCGACGGTAGATGACTTTTTGGCTTCTCCAAGAATCTTGGATATTGCAATGTGTTTATTGCGGAACTTTAGGAAGTGGTAGACGGTTTGGCTCTTGCTTCTTCTATTGTTGTTGCGGCCATTCAAAGGGTGGAAGATATATCTATGAATGCAAGGAGTCTCCTTCGTAAAATCCAGGGTCTCTTAAATCAAAATTGGGAAGTTCGTGCCGTGCATCAATATTGGGAGACTGATTCTTGGGTTGATATTCTAGCAAACAATGACTATCTTCAAGAATCTACTTTGATGGTGTATGAGCAACCTCCTACTGCTTTGGGACAGGTTTTACTTTGTGTTCTTTTGGGAGTTAGTCCTCCCCGACTCATTCCTTTATAGTTTGTTCTTATGGGCTTAGGCTCCTTCTACTATAAAAAAAAAATTAAAAATAGATATTCATCTAACCTCCCACGTTTTTTTTATTGAATTTTAATTTTCGATAGGGTAGTGTAAATATATTATCGGATTCTTGCTTTCAATTGTGTATTGGGGGCGGTTGAACAAAATTAGGAGCGGATGAGCTTTTTCCAAACAAATAATGAGGGAGCAACTTTCATGTGGTTAAACCATAGAAATCCCCGGGCTCAAAAAAAGACTATTCAAACATAAATTAATAAAAAATCACTTTTTTCATCCACTAAAGTGTTTCCCTTTCTAATTTTGTAGCTTCCCTCTTAATTTTCCCCCAAATTTAGTCAGCATGACTATTTATTAAAATAAAAATATCAAATATGGTTTGAATATTAACTTCTTCTTTGTCTTATTTTTTAAATAAAAAAATTAAATGAAGAAGAAGTTCATGTACAAAGCCATATTCTCCATCTTATTATAACTCAATTTCTTCCCAAATCAAAAACCATAAAATCTTAAATTATTCCAAAAAATATTCATGAACATCAATCTTCTACCAACTCTTATTGTCGGACCACGATTCACGGTTATCAACCACAACCATGAGCGGTGTTAACAATTATCAAGTCCTGCGACTTTAAATCTGACAATAGCAATATGAGGAAAACACTTTAGTCCCATGATGATTGTGGGAGGAAAAATGCACAGTATTTTCACATATTTGAAACCTTAATAAAAAATTTCATCATCTTTCAAGGATCAAAAGTGCTCAAAAAATTACTAAATTTTAACCTTTTATTATTACTATATTAGTAAGGTTCTAACTTTAAGCTCAAAACAGAAAATGATCTAAAAGCTAAAGCATCTAGGTGCTCTTGTTTTTTCCATACAAATAAAAACTGAATTTTCAAATTCCAACAAAATCAACTAGCTTAGGCGAGCTTCTTCTTTTATCATCAATAATAATCTTTCCACTTGTGCTTTAAATGGTCTTTTAATATGAAAATACAATAGTTTACAACTTTTAGATAAACCCTATAATTATACTATTTGGAGATTATCATATAATAATATTAAAAATTTATATAATACTAAATTCATAAACTTAAAAAATTAAGAACAGTGTCCATAAATGCGAAAAGAAATTAATAAATAAGCTAAAAAAGTCGGATTCAAGTTTTAAAATGCTAACAGATGCCTTTCATATTGAATTGAAAATAGAATTTTCATTTTATTAAAAGTTTAACATTTTTTTCAATGTAAATTTTGTCATTGAATTTCTTAATAAGTATCCTTTTAAGATAATTGTTAGCAAAACCCATAAAACCAAATGAGCCAAGTTCAAGTTTTTTCTCCCCATAGGCCAAACTAAAAATTCAAGTATTCGGCTTCACTCGTTTGCACCTCTATCTACAACCACCTGATGCAATTATCTTCAAAAGAACTAAGCTTGCACAATTTGGAGAAATTTAAAATTATTTTTCTCTCTTTCTCTTTCAATTGCGGAGTAAACACTAGTAAATTAACCATTTCAGTATTATTAAAAAAAATAAAAAATAAATAAAAAAACCATTTCAGCAGGCGAATTAAGCAAGCCAATTTGTTAGCTTTATAGCACTTTGATTCTTGGTGTGTTAAAATTGTAGAAAATAGCCTTAACCTTCATAGTATCCATTATTAATTTTCGTTTTGATTCATCCCTAACAAATTAGCATGCCCCTTCAGGCTACTCAATGTAGTAGTTTACAAACCAAGCTATATGAAATTGTCAGCAGTAACAATGAATTAGAAGTGTACATGGCATTCTCAATCCGCATCAATGACAAAGTAACCACTCTCGTCGTTGTTACTAAGATCCTTCACAAAACTCTTCCTTGCATCTGCAGGTTCTTAACGAAAGTAAAAAAAATACTGAACCTGAGATTTGAATTCCAGATTCCCCTATTATTTGGTACTTTAATTGTCTTTCCTTTTTTCAACTTTCACCCCTTACGGAACATGGACTGCCTGACTAAGGTGATCAATGCTGAAAACGAAAAATGCGGCCTACAGACTAGACCAAATATCAAGGACCTGTAAAGTAATGAAATTAGTAGATCCCTTATTTATAAACTCCAACACGATACTCCCCATGTCCCATATTAATAGACATATTTTATCATTTCATTCAGATTAAGAAAAATGTAAAAATAAAAAGAGAATAGTATCTTAAACGAACCATATCAAGTATTATTTATTTACCATTAACATAAATCATAAATGTAAAGTGGAAGCTATTGAACTAGGAGTGGTGCATGTAGTATTAATTATATGGTACAATTGAAAAAATACAATTGATTTTACATTGAAAATTGATAGTGTCAATTGTTTTGGGACAATTTTTTTCGTAAAAAGGTCAATTTTGTGGGACGAAGGGAGTAATAAGAAATAAACCAAATCCCAATTAGTTTGGATTTAACTTAAACTTATGGGAGCTTTTATGGTCTTTGTTCTTGTGAAAAACACATTACAAGCTCAGATATTTATGGAAATTTTAAATGGGAGAGCTTTTGGAAACATTGATATATGAACTTATGAGTTATTAATAAGAGACTCAACTTTATTACTAATCCTTTTTAATATTTCTTTCTCCATAGGTGTTTTTTGAGAACATTATCCAGACAGACACTAAATTACCAACGGTTAAAAGGAAACTTTCCATCTAGCAAAAACAATTCAGGCTCAATTATGCAAGGTTGACATGTACAAGATAATAATACCCAGCCAAACCAGCACCTATTACCCAAAAATTTTAAACAAGCAATGAAGTAAGGGCATGAGTGAAATATTTGGGCCATTCATGAAGGAAAAGGACCAAGTGCACGGTTTAAAAGATATATCATTGCATACTAGTATTTACTACTTGGTCTACACCAATTAATTGCATGTGACCATAAGATAATTAGGTTAATAACATTTTGAAGCTTTGCCACTTCAGATTGACTTCATTTCTTTTTCAGAATATAAGCATAATAAATAAATAACTCATGCTAATTAAGAATACTAGTTAATCTCATTTAAATTTTTTAATATGATATAAAAAAAATATAATCGCATTCTCCAAATTATTCTTCATTGAAGCTTGTATCACGGAATGAAATGGGTTATTGAAATCTTAAATTCTAAATTAATGGGACATTTTATGAATGATATCATTAAATAAAGTAAAATTAGTTTAGGATTTTCTTAAATTTTATACCACCAAACCTTTTTTTTTTTTTTTTGCTTATAATCGAGATTGGAGGAAGTACTTCTTATCCAAGGTTGATAGAGGTAGGAAGTACAATGCAGCTGAGTAATCTCACCTAGAATTTGTGTTGTGAAAAGTACTACCTCAACATTCTAACAGAAACACATATAACTATCTACCATCGCCAATCTGAGTAATCAGGCAACAGTGCAGAATGATACCTTTTCTACTCGAGGCTACTTGTTTGTGTTGTAAGCTGGGATATATGACTCCAGAATTAATTGTGCTGGAGTTGGTGCTCTAATCTCAACAATCAAGTATGTGTATTTCCACTCACTGTCAGCTCCTTTGAACATCTCGGAGAATACTTTTCCATGTCCATGAGGGCCCCGGATATAGAAATTAACCTGTAACCCAAATGAATATATTTGAGAGCAGCAAATTATACTAATAATAGAAATGGCACAGCTGCTAAATATCAAGGATCTTCCACCAAAAACAAAATTTAAGAATTTGAATATCAGAGAAAGAATGCAATAATGTATCCATCCAATTAAGTACTACTGTCTACTAGAACCTGGCCTCTTCTACCCTTTCCATTTTCATATTTACCTCCTCCCTCCTTTATGAAAGGTCTTTGACCCCAAGGCTGTATTCAAAATAATTATCCTAAAATGCGTATGTATCTGCAAACAAATTTGATTACATGTTAACAAATTTACCTCTACATGCTCAACACCCTCCTCATCAGTCCAAACCCTGTTGGGAATTCTTTGACGAGCAGCACGATTTCTACTCTCCTGGCCATAACCTGTAATTGGGGAGCCAATCCTCACTCTAACCTGGTACGAAGCAAATCCAATACAAGTGAACATGAAAACGTTTTTGGTAGAGAATCGGCTACTGCTCACTACCAAAAATAAACATTCAGATCATTGTTTTATTTAGTTCCTTGGTGTGTGCAATTCTTTTATAGAATTTGGGCTTTACAATAATAACAACAAAAACAAAATTAAGACATGGACTCACTCTTAATTCATTTATATATGCCAAAAAATGTTGCAGGAATCATTGTTCACTGAAGCATATAAGGGGTAGTATCGTTCAATGTAAAGTGTTCATTTTTTTTTAACAGGTAAAGTGCTCAAGTTAAATATGGAACATTGGTATTTTTCATATACAAAAGTCCTTCACCCAACTCCAACCACCTACTCAGCGACACTGGTATGGATGCGCCTTCTGAAGAAACCTTCTCTAAACGTCACTGCTACATGCAATAACCTATCAGACACCCATACCTAGCTTACTGCGAATTGAAAGGATCTTCAACAACTGACTCAATAGGTAGAAATCCTAGTGGTTTTATATTAGATATTATTAATTGCCACTGAGGCATCTGTTATTTTCACACTGACGACAGAGCATTAAGCATTTTGGTATTAGCAAAAGTAAAAGATAAAAATTTGACATTAAAAGCCATCAAGATTTGTTTGAATACCCATTCCATCACCCAATTTTAGTTGTCTTTGTATAGCTTCTTCCTATAAATAGCGATCTGCAGAATGATCACCTTCATTTCATGTCCAACCAACACAAACTGAAGGTTATTGGACTGAATATTTCAAATATTAAGTTCCTTTTAATGGAAATGCTGTATTTTGGTTTTCTGTGTGTTCACAAAAATGGATGTGAGAGAAAAGCATCACTCACCTGACCATCATCTTGAATTCTTTTGAGAGCCTTGTTATATATCTTGTACCTATCATCAGCTTATAACAATCAGAGCAGGATAAAATAATAGAGGGGAAAAAACAATGAATTATGCCCTTTTTAGATTGAGTAATGCTACATAGCAAAAAAAATTAAAAGAATCAAAGTAGACTCTGTGGTGGTTGTTGAGTAAGACATGGCAATAAGGACAGCCCAAAACTCAACGATCAATAAGCATGGTAACTCATTCATTCAAAACCTATTGCATTTATACTAGCAATTTCCTTTCAGATAACATAGTATGAGCAAGGAGATTGAACTCTTTACTCTTTGGGTTGAAATATAAGTTCCTTGAAAACAGCATATCCAGCAGCTGCTGCAACTCCAAGCCCTGCAAGAATGATCACACTGTAGGACGCCCCTTCCACAAATGTTACCGGCTTCTCTGGAATATTATATGTTGGAGAAGAATCAAAAGGATCCTCAATAGTTGTTATCTCCTTTTTCGTCTACAAAACAAATGTTAATATAAAAAATTAAGCCACATAGTTCAATGGAAAATGACACCAAACAAAAGGCCATGTAGAAACACAGCCATTCTATGACAACAGAAACATAGGGAAAAAATAACCATACTATTAAGTATCGATTGGGCTACTCTTTTATAAAATGGCACTGCCAAAAACACTAAGGCAGCATGAAGCCTTCACCTAAACATGCATAGAGAATAGATTGGAGGGTTTTTTTACTAAACTAAAAAAAAAAAAAAAAGATTCCTTCTACTACGGCCACCATTTAACAACACTTACAAGGATTTACAATAGAATCTACATATATTCTACCAAGTGGATGATAATTCAAGACTTGAATACAAGTCAAACATATGTGTTAACTCTAGTTGGTGATTGGAATTTTTTCAAGTCAACAAAAAAACCTAAACCTAAATATTATTCCTTAATTAAAATCAGTAACCGAGGGATGCATACTGTTAAATTAATCGCAAGAAATTAACCACTAGGGTGAAAATGAAACCTTTTCTGAGCTTTTCCCCTGTTCTTGCGATGCTTTTGAAGAAATGAGTCTTGCAAAAGAGGTAGTTGATCCATGGTTTTCTGTGATTCCTACTCCTAGAAGAAGAAAAAAAGAGGGAAAAATTAAAATTAAAATAAAAAGAGAAATCAATGAGTGAGAGAATAATAGTAATAATAATAATAAAATGAAGTGAAAGGTGTTTGTAGTAGTACTGACCTAGGAAGGAAGGGGGATGGGAACGAATGAGAGAACGCGTTTCGGATGAGGAATGTGCATTGCGGGTACATGATAAGAGTGCACGATAAGACAACATTCTGCGGATGCGAAACATGTTTGATGCGGAAAACAGAAGAGAACACTGCGGAAATGGTGACGAGGGTTCACTTCAAAACGGCGCCGCTTTCTGATGTTAATCCTTCCTCGCCTCTCAATTTTATTCCAGTAGCATTAAAGTGGGTAACTATCTCACCATTTCTCAAAGGAAATAAGATTCAATTACTATACTTTTTAATATATATATTTAATTCATAGACAAATTTTAATATACATTTTAGTCTATCAATTAAAAAATATTTAAAACTCACAAAAACAAATATTTATCCCCATAATTAGGTCACAATTTTATTCATAAAAATTGAGAGAGACACAATCTATTGTTTTTCTTGAGTATTGTCTTTATAATTTTCAATTGCTTTTAACTACTAATCTACACTGCATCACTTTATAACTCAAAATGTAGATAGTATTTGCATTGTCAATCAGTCACAATTATTAAGTTATTAGAAATATTTAATTTTTATAATAATTATCATCTAAGATTGATTTGATGTACAGGATATGATAGAAATATAATAGAATATAAAGTTGCATAAATATATAATATGATAGACATTATTATTATCTGTTTGATACACACATGATAACAATTAGAATATAACATTTTATTTTGTCGTGTATTTAATACACGTGTTTTCATGATATTACATGATATTACATGATATAATATATATTATATTTAAAATTATCATCGTGAGCAATTGCATATTAATTTTTTTATTTAACTTATTATATTTAATATATTATAAATTAAAAAAAAAATAAAAATTAAATAAATAATAAAATAATTTTATATTAGTACTATCAGTTGACACTACTAAATAAATAATTTAAATTTAAAAAAAAAATAATGAGTAACAAAATAATTCTATTTTATTTGTTAGAATATAAATAAAGACATGTGTGTGGTAAAAATACCCTTGTAAATAAATTATATTTATTTTAAAATTTCAATTAATTTTCATATTTTTATAATTTTAATTAGTAATTTATTTAGTCATATAAAAAGACAAAACTACCCTTGTGATAAAATCATAAATATTATTTAAATTAATTATTAATGTTTTAATATCAAATTCTATTAATTATTTGTATATTTATATTTGATTAGATTTACCTTTTTATATTTTAGATTATATTTTATAAATTATTTTTATATTTTATAAAGGCAATTGGCTAAATTACTGTTCTTATCATATTCGACTTATTTATAACTTAACTCATATTTAAGATAGAAATTTCAACTAAAGAGATATGATAAAATATAGTTTTAGATTAACTTATCGTATCATGTTGGTTTATCAAACACTAAATTCAGACATAATATGATCATTTATTTTTTATCCGTTGATTGTATAAAACTTTTTACACGTATATATATAACAATTAATTTACATATTAGTTTTTTAATATATATATATATATATATAAATATATATATATATATATATATATTTACATAATCTATACAAATATTATTTGCAACCGACTTCAATCATAAATATGTCCACTTGGTAGATTTTGATCTATGTAGCACGATTTTATCATATTTTTTTCTTATAAGAGATAGTATATTTCATCATAATTAACTCAAACAACTGTTTAAGTTCGAATTCAATACAAAACATTCTTTTAACCTATATAAAATTATCATGCAAATAGTTTTAATTCCTTCTGAAATATCGCCAAATATTTTTTAATGATTCTTTAGCAATTATATTGACAACAATTTAAAAGAATTTTCCACAAAAAATTAATTCAAAATTAATTTTTAAATATTAATTTTTATTACGTTTATCTTGAGTTTATAATTCTTTAAAAAGAATCATTTCATAAGTAAAAAAAAAGTTAAAATTTTGTGGAGATTATTTTCCAACTGAGTTTAGCAGTTTAATTTTACATATGACATCTTGTCAATAACTTTTCTCTGTCATTTATTTTGCATTATTGACATTTTTCAAATAATAGAAACTACAAATGTCCAACTTCCTGGTTTATGTGTTTTAGTTTAATTTATTAATGTTTTGAATAACATGATTATGCGCAAAGGATTGACCCCATCGTACTCTTAGTATAAAATCCTTCAACAAAATTTACGCATATTAATAAAAGTAGTTATAATAACAAATTTATTTAAGAAGTATATTATTTTTACATATTTATCTTTACGTACAATAATTATTAATATCATAAAAGTAATAAATTATTTATTTAAAAGCAGAGATTAAAATTATTGACAGAAAATATTTAATGGACCATTATTGAAAAAAAAAATAATTAGACGGGCTAAAAACAAAATATAATATATTTATAGAGATTAAAAACTTATTCAACCCTAATATATAATATATCTTTGTTGATCTTATTTAACGAATAAAATATAATTATTTATCTATTATAATTTTTAAATTAAATTGTTTATTTTGTGGTAATAAATATAATAGTATTAAGTTTATATTATTTTTAAACTTATAAAGAATGAATTAAAGACAAATGTATCTAGATTGATCAAGGAGATTATGAGAGATAATTAAGATTTGCAGAAAAATGAGAGTAGGCTACCTATTTGTGGTCTAAGTTTTCAGCTGTATGTAAACAATTTTATGTGGCAATGATTAATTAGTTAAACCGTTGTAAGATGATCTATCAAATAGTCTAAGGGTGTGTTTGGTTTTAAGAAATTGAGAAGAGAGAAAGAGTTAAGAAATAATATAAGAAGAGAAAAATAAATGAGAAATATGTAAGAAATAGAGTGATTTTAATATATTGTTTGATTTAAGAGAAAAAGAAAATAAATAGAAGAGATAGAAATGTGCTTAAATTGAAAAGGACAAAAATCTCGTTATGTTAAAAATCAATGTAATTTTTTTTAAATACAATTTAGTTATTATTTTAATTATCATTTTTTTTTAATTAATTAAATTATTTTTTTTATTATTTTAGTAATTAATTATTAAATTTAAACAAATTAGTTGAATTTAAATATTAATGTAGTTATAATTCTAATGTGTCTATGTATGTATTACTATAGTATCTATTAAAATTAATTAAATTAAGAATTTTGATATATAAATAACATGTTATTCTGGTGATTTAATTTTAATAATACTAAATTAATTTTTTTGATATATCTTAGAAGTCCCCATATAATAATTTGTTGTTGTGTAAGAAATAAATAAATAAAAATCAACTCAATACCTAATCGCTTAAAATTAACCTCTAACTCATTTTTTTAAAACCAGTGAAGGTAATACAGGAAAACAAAAAATTGAATACCTTTGCCCGCTCTTTCTTCACACTCCAGCGAAGAAGTTGAAAAGGTGTAGGTCTCACCCGTTGTTGGGTATTCTATGCAATTTCTCTTCGTCCAAACTAAAGAAATTGAGTCTCATTTTGCAATTTCTCTCTTCCCTCTCTATTTCACCCATACCAATCACACCCTAATAGAATGGACATATTTTATCATATCATTAGTGTTTAATAACAATTGATTATAATTTATTATATTCATAATTAATAAAAAATAATCAAAAATTTATAATTGATTAGTTAATAGATCGAACTATACACATTTGGACATTTAATGGTTGCGACCGGAAAGTTATAAACTCACGATAGCACAACCAGTCACCACTCAACCAACACATACAACTAACAAGTTCATTCGACACATGTTAAATTAAACACTTTTTTATTTAAAGACATTTTTTCTTCTTAAATGAACAATCATAAAGGATATTTGTCAACACGTATCTTTTTGTCTTTTCTATTAAAATTTGAATTTCACTGCAACTATAAAGTTAAATTTTTTACATTCAAAATAAAATAGTATAAAACAATTTTTGTATTTTACTGTTATTTGATAATTGATAGTTGCACTTTGTTTGATATGTGTATGCACTTCACAAAATAATATAATTAATTTTTATTATAATTATATATCACTTAAATAATTTATATATATATATATATATATATATATATATATATGTGTGTGTGTGTGTGCGCGCGCGCCGTGTATGTACTTCACAAAATAATATAATTAATTTTTATTATAATTATATATCACTTAAATAATTTATATATATATATATATATATGTGTATGTGCGCGCGCGCACGCACGAGAGAGATAAAATATTAGAGAGACTTAGAAGAGGGAGAGAGAGGAGATATAGGGTGAGAGAAAGACATGAAATATTAGATAAAGAGATAAATAAAAAACGAGGAGAAGAAAGTGAGAGAGACGTGTGTGAGTAGAGAGAGAGAAAAGAGGGGAAAAGAAAGACAAGAGAGTGTTAGAGCATCATAGAGATGTGATAGTAGATACTCTTAGTATAATATATCTACTGGAGATAGATAAAAGAAGGAGAAAAATAAACAAAGGAAAGAAAAACATATACAGGTATATGAGAATACATGGAGATTATAATATTTAGTAAAACTAAAAACAATATTTTAGTGTTTTTGATAACTTGTATGTGAAAAATCTCATAACTTATCGAGTGACAAATTATGTTTGATCCCTTGCTTCCTATTTTGTCGAAACTCATAATCAAATTTTTAAATTATAATAAAATTTGTATCTTATTATTTTTTATCATATGTAATGCATCCGATATTTAGCCCGTAATCATAGTTCCACCCGTGCGTGTAAAAGATATAAAATTTGATGATTCGTTTAGAATTATTAGAACTTAGATTCCAAGCCTTGATTAATCAACTATATATTTTTGTTTCGTTTTTCTTTTAGCCTTCTTTTGCGCCAATGACAATAATCATTTTTAAATCAAATTTGAAAGAAAAAAAATACCTCCCCACGCACACCAAACCTTGCACCTCCCTCACTGTTTCTTTCTTTCTTTATTTTATTTTCCTTTTTCTTTCAATTTCTCATCCCCTCTCTCACAACAGCAAATCATCACTCAGAGCGTCTACAACGGTGAACTCAATATGGGTTATTTAGATGGAGTCCACTGTGCCACATCATCTTGAAGCAATTCATTCATTTTCTATTCCAACTGTCAACTCAACGTGATTCAAGTTCTACTATGCCACATCACCCTAAATCAACTCATTTATTTTTCACGGTTTAACTTTTAAAAAATCATATTATATTC
>NC_021163.2:3793773-3802687 GCF_000331145.2 Cicer arietinum
TATATATATATATATATATATATATATATATATATATGTGTGTGTGTGTGTGCGCGCGCGCCGTGTATGTACTTCACAAAATAATATAATTAATTTTTATTATAATTATATATCACTTAAATAATATATATATATATATATATATGTGTATGTGCGCGCGCGCACGCACGAGAGAGATAAAATATTAGAGAGACTTAGAAGAGGGAGAGAGAGGAGATATAGGGTGAGAGAAAGACATGAAATATTAGATAAAGAGATAAATAAAAAACGAGGAGAAGAAAGTGAGAGAGACGTGTGTGAGTAGAGAGAGAGAAAAGAGGGGAAAAGAAAGACAAGAGAGTGTTAGAGCATCATAGAGATGTGATAGTAGATACTCTTAGTATAATATATCTACTGGAGATAGATAAAAGAAGGAGAAAAATAAACAAAGGAAAGAAAAACATATACAGGTATATGAGAATACATGGAGATTATAATATTTAGTAAAACTAAAAACAATATTTTAGTGTTTTTGATAACTTGTATGTGAAAAATCTCATAACTTATCGAGTGACAAATTATGTTTGATCCCTTGCTTCCTATTTTGTCGAAACTCACAATCAAATTTTTAAATTATAATAAAATTTGTATCTTATTATTTTTTATCATATGTAATGCATCCGATATTTAGCCCGTAATCATAGTTCCACCCGTGCGTGTAAAAGATATAAAATTTGATGATTCGTTTAGAATTATTAGAACTTAGATTCCAAGCCTTGATTAATCAACTATATATTTTTGTTTCGTTTTTCTTTTAGCCTTCTTTTGCGCCAATGACAATAATCATTTTTAAATCAAATTTGAAAGAAAAAAAATACCTCCCCACGCACACCAAACCTTGCACCTCCCTCACTGTTTCTTTCTTTCTTTATTTTATTTTCCTTTTTCTTTCAATTTCTCATCCCCTCTCTCACAACAGCAAATCATCACTCAGAGCGTCTACAACGGTGAACTCAATATGGGTTATTTAGATGGAGTCCACTGTGCCACATCATCTTGAAGCAATTCATTCATTTTCTATTCCAACTGTCAACTCAACGTGATTCAAGTTCTACTATGCCACATCACCCTAAATCAACTCATTTATTTTTCACGGTTTAACTTTTAAAAAATCATATTATATTCCATTACTTTAATTTATACATTAATATTTAATTTTATGATAACTTAAAATGTTAATTTAAATGGAAAAATAAATAAAAAAGTAGTTAATAAATTTTTTAATAAACTTCTATAAAAAAATTGTGAAGAAAAAGTATGAGTAACAAATTGTTTCTATTAATGAGCTAACAATCATAATTAAAGGAGAAAAAAAGGCTAACGGTGGTATATTAACTAAAAAAAAGCTAATGGTTACAAAATTATTATTATTTAATAAATTAAAAAGAAGTTAACGGCTATAAATTAATAAAAAATGATAAATTTATTATTATAATAAATTAATAAAAGGTGGCGGTTATAATTATATTATTATTAAATTATGAAATTAGATAGAAAAAAGAAGAAAAAAAAAATGTAACTGCTATGAAGTTCCTTCCCGACAGTACCGTGATGACACCTTGGCACAACTCCAACAGTGAACCCACAAAAAACTGGAAGTTAAGTAGTTACACGCTGGCGGACGAACTCATTTTTACTCCCGTTGTAGATGCTCTTATCGCTATTAAATAAATAAATAATAATAAGATAATTTTTTCAATGATAAATATCTTAAAACACATAAACAAATGTTTGTCCGTGATAAATATAAAAAATCACAGGATATATATTTATCACTAATACACAAAAATGAGGGTTAAATATTTATAATTGATGCGTAAAAAACACGATACAAATATTTATCAATGATAAATATAAAAATTATTGGAAAACTATTTGGCAGTGATACAAAAAACATGGGATAACTATATTTGTCGTTAATAAATATTAAAAAAAATATAAAATAAGTATTTATTATTGATAAATATTGCAAAAAATATTGAATAAATATTTGTCTATGATAAATATAAAAAAATAATAGAATAAATATTTATCACTAATACATTAAAAAAATGCATAATAAATATTTATAACTGATGTATAAAAAATATGAGATAAATATTTGTCGTGATAATAAAAAGTTACGGGACAAATACTTGGCAATGAAACATAAAAAAAATAACATGAGACATATATTTGTCATTGATAAATATTAAAAAATATTAAATAAATATTTGTCTTTGATAAATATCTTAAAACTACACGAGACAAATATTTGTTAATAATAAATGAAAAAATTACAAGACAAATAGTTACCACTAATATATAAAAAATACGAAATAAATATTTATCGTCGATAAATAAATATTTTAAAAAAATATAAAATATATATTTATTACTAATAAATATAAAAAAAGTACATAATAAATATTTGTCATTAAAAAACAAATTGAAATTTTTGTATTTAAAATTTAAACATGACTGTAGCACGTGTAATGTGAAAAGTGAATAAATTGTAATGGTTCAAAAGACGTTTATATTGTGGACTTTCTCGATCGATACTTTAAATAGTAAATAAATATAACCTAAATTATCATATAACGTATGACGATTCTTTTTCTGTTTTGTGGTTATTTATTGTCTAATTAGGATTGAACTAGTAATTAAAATTACAATACTTATTGAAGATTCAACTTAGTCTAAGGAGTTGAAAAGTCTATGACACACTTTCTTGCTAGCTTTCAGAAAAGAAATATGGATGAATTAATATAGAATCCAAAAACAGGGAAATGAATAGTGATGCATTTAAGGGAGTATTGGAAAACAGACAAATGTGCATTGTACTCTACAATCGGATTCAATGTGACGAGGTACAGGATACAGGATACAGACCAAACAATAGTAAGTAACAGCGCATAAGCTTTCAGGGATATGGCAGAACCAAATTCAAACTTATCTACATACTATTAACTTCATCTCTATCACAATTATAGATACATTTATAAAAATAATTTATCTCATTATTTTTAGTTTATAATATAATAATTAGATTTTTTAGTGATACCATCATCAATTTTTTTATACCATCTAATTCGTATTAGTTTTACAACTTTCAATTTAATACTCCACAATTCCTAAATTATTTTTGAAAAATAAAAAAGAAAATTAATGTTTTTAGTTTAAAATTTAAACTAAATATATTATTTTTCTTTAACATGTTTTTGTTTATATTTAAGATTCAACGAAATATGTTTTTCCAATTTTCCCGTCTTTCTTAACTTTTACCAAAATAATTTTATCCATCTTCATTTGTAAAAAGAAATGAAAAACACCATTACTATACTTTCTGTTCATAAAGTCAATTAGTATTTATTTTATGTCGTGTACAAATTCATCCATTCTCTATTTCATTTTTTTCTTTCACTCATTTTCAACCTTCACTTTTTTTTTTTATCTCTCCTATGCATTCCGGTTACCCCCATTTATTGTATGCATTCTATCTTTTTTATTTCTTTCTCCAATTTTTATATCTATTTCCTTCGTTCTTTCTTCCAACACTAGTTATTTATTTTTATTAAAACCAACGCCATTTTCTTAACTTTGACAAATTTTTTTCATTTTTTTTTCTCTAAATCTTTCGTTTCACTTTTATTATTTATCTTGGACTCGTAAGAAAAGTAAAATATTTTGATTTTATTTTTGATTTTTGAGTTAAATAAATATTTAGTCTCCTAAAAAATGTTAAAATCTTGTTCATAACCCCTATGAAAAAATATGCTATTTAGTCCATAATAATTATCATTCAAACAACTTTTATTTATGCTAAAATGTTAACATAGATTTTTAAATAATTTTTTTGGCACATTTATAATATTATAAAAAAATTCTGCAAAAAATACATCAAAATTATTATTTTAAAAAAAATCATATTTAATTAATCCCTAGTTAAAATATCCTAAATTTTTATGGAGGAATATTTTTTAATATCCTAAACATGTTTGTAAAATATCATTAAAAAATTAAACAAGTTGAAGGATAATTAAACATGATTTGTTCTAATAGAGACTAAAATTATTTGGAGTATAATTTTGTACTGACTAAAAAGTATAATTTTTTTTACAATGGCAAAAAACTTATTTAACCATTTATTTTATAGCCATTTCGTCCATATTTCACATTTTATTTAGTCATTATTTATTCCAAATAAAAGATAAATATATACTATGAGATTGAACTACCATACATGGAAGAAAGTCTTGGTGACAAATATGTCAAATCATATATGGGACAATTATCATACATGTGGCAAATTATTACTAACGAGATTGAATTATCATACACAAAATAAAATATTACTAATAAATATTTCAAATAAACAATTATACATGAGACAAATTGTCACTTATGATATTGAAGTATCATAACAAATTTTTGCTGATAAAAAACTAAAAATAACTATTGTACACAAGACAAATTATCACTTATGAGATTTAACTATTATACATAAGACAATTATCACTGATAAAAATTCAAAATAACTTTCATATAAGGGATAAATTTTTAATGATAAAAATTTCAAAATAATTATTATATATGAGACAATTATCATATACAAATAAGTTTTCGCTTATGAGATTGACATGTGATACACATGACATGTTCTCACTAGTAAAAATTCCAAAATTACTATCATACATGTGACAAGTTGTCACTTATGAGATTAAACTATCATATACATAACAAATTATAACTCATTACAATTTTCAAAATAAATATCATTCACGAGACAAGTTGTTACTAATGATATTAAACTAACATATACAAGATAAATTTTCATTGATAAAATTTCAAAAGAACTACCATAAATGAAAAAAGTTATAATTTATGAAATCGAACTATGATACACATCACAATTTCTAATTGATATATATAATTTCAAAATCACTATCATATATAAGATAAGATTCAACATTCAATAAATTCCATCTTTGTAGTTTTGTTTAAGCTTTATCCACTTCACTCAAGTATAGATACTTAATAGATAATTGAAAAAATTGTTCAATCATATTTTACAAGTATTTGTCTCTCATTACTTTTAACTTTTCAAATTCAGACGGACGTGGACCCTTGCGAACTCATGAGTATTTTGATAGTACTTTTTAAAAATGACTCAAAATGCTTCAACGGATACCAACAAAAATATATTTGTCGGTGCATTCAATTACGATTTTTGGGAGTGTATTCAATTAGAATTTGAAAAGATTTTTTTTTTTTTTTGTGATAAAAAAATTGAAATATTTAATGAAGATTTTAATGTAATTATTAAAATGATTTTGGAGGTATTTAAGGATCATTTAGATTTTTTAACCAAAAAATAAAAATATAGTTGTATTCAATCAAGACTTAATTTTTGCAAATGATAAATATTGTAATTTTAGGAAGATGTCTTGATGATAAATGATATTTAGAAAAATATAAAAGGAATAAGAACGATGACAATTAAATGGAGCTTAAGAACCCCGCAACATTGTTGTGATCTCTGAACATTTTATAATGGAAATGAGATGCGACTACTAAGGACTTTTAATAAGATTACCAGGGATCAAAAGGAGTTGAGGAGGTATGGCTTATCAGGAATATAACAGTAAATATCATAATCATATATCATATTAATGATATTTTATCACTTTCACATGTATCATATCAATAATATTAATATCTACTATATCAATTACAACAACAATGGCATTAATTATACAAAACAAATAATATGAATCATTCGATTTAATATGTGACATTTCACCATTTTAATCAACAGCCGAAAAACGTGACTAATTTTTTTAAAATGATCTTATAATTATTTTACTATATCAAGGATATATCTAATTAAGGGGGTATATATATATTTTATCTGTTTCAAAATAAATGAAGATAAAAAAGATCTTTGTAGTTTGGTTAAAAAAAAAGATCATGTAGACTTCAATCATGGTTTTGTAGTTATTTAATTCTTCAAAAAGTCAACTACAAATTTTCACGAATGACCCTTATGAAAATTTTTATTTTGCACAATCTCATATGGATTTTGAATTGTTAATTAATTCTTCATAAATTATACCAAAATTTTTAATTTGAAATCCTACAAATATACTTGAATATTATTAAATTTGTAATTTTTTAAGAGTTATATCACAAATACTCAACAATGATAATTTTTTTTTACAACCTTTTATTGATGCTTCAATATTAAAAAATTTCGAATTAAAAAATAAAATAAACGAAGAAAGATATGATAGTTATATAAATCATATAAATTTCTCAATAAAATTTATATGCAAAAATAAACATATCGGACACAAAAAAAAAAAAAAAAATATATATATATATATATATATATATATATATATATATATATATATATATATATTGAGAAGAATACGAATTATACCAATATAACTTCAAACAAATTAGTTGTTACTCAAACTATGGTATAATCTTGTGCTAATAACATATTATAAAATTCACCAAAATAAGATCAAAATAAAATATAGAAATAATAAAGATAAAGGTGAAAGATATAAAAGAGAATAGATAATAATAGAGTATTGTATTATTTTATTAGCTAAATTATATTCGTATTCGCAATCTCTTAACTTAATTTCAGGTAATGTTTATTCATTTATATTTTTTTTTTCGAATTGGTTCTTTATTTTAATTTTAAGTGATAATTTGATATTTTATGTTTTAAAAAATCAATAATGTTGTCATCTTTTTTACAAAATTTCATAAAAAATCATCAAAAGTTTCAAATAAAACCCATAAAATTCATTATCATCTTCAATAAAATGCAAATTTAATCAAATTGATAACTTAAATCTTTAAATAAACTCATATTTTTATTCTTTATTTGATGTTGTTCGAGTTGAAAATATGAGTTTATTTGAATATTTGAGTTATGAATTTGATGAAATTTTCATTATATAGAAGATGATTATTAATTTTATGGGTTTTGTTTGAAAAATTTGATGATTTTTTTTTTTTGTAAAGAAAAAGGATAACATTGTTGACATTTTAAAATATAAAATATCAAATTGTGACTTAAAATTAAAATAAATGACCAAATCGAAAAGAAAAAAAAAGATAAATGATTAAAACGTTAATTGAAATTAAATTAAAGGAATCACAAATATAATTTAGCTTATTCTATTTATAGTGTACTATTTACAATATGATATGAACTCTATTTACATGACACAAAATTTATAAGTTACAGAAGTTTGTGAATGATATTAAATTTAAAAATCACTAATCACTCATTAATAGAAATTCTATATCATACTAAACAATATAAAGCTAAGAGAAAATAGACATCCACCAATATATTTTCATAACATCTACTACTATATATGGTGAGACAAGCCTGATAACTCTGCTTCTTATGCAGTGGCCACAACCACAAGGCTTCAATATCCATATTGTGACCACAGTACAATTGGTTGCGACTGGAGATAGGAGCTATCTGAAAAAGGTCGCAATTGGTTGGAACATCATTCTTTTCATCCTTTTTTTGGACAAAAACATCTTTCTTTTTCACCAACAGCTTGTTAATGCCTCAAATAGTTATAATGACTAGACTCAAAACAACCAAATTATCGATGTACTATCACTATATATAGATATAGTTCAAAAAGAAAAAATCCAATATATTTACTTAAAATATAATTCATAGGTATTGTTAGCGTAAAAATATTTTATACTAAATCCATCACAATTTAAAAATTACTAGAGAATATTTAATTTTTATTATAATTAGACATACTTTTAAAATTATGTTTACGAATTATCGTGATGCATTTATAATGTAAATTTTTTTACATTTGAAACGTGACAATTAAATTTAATTAATAATATATAATCACCTAGCAGGAAGCATTGTTCTCAGATCAATTGATTAATTTGATTAATTAAGAGACATTGAAGAAATTTGAAGAAAAAAAAGTGTCCCTAATTTCAAACTCCAAAAGACTAACTTAACCACAAATTTAACGATTAACTTTGTGAAATGTTTTTCAAATTCCTTAATATCTTCCATGAATGGTGATAATGTGTCAAGTGTACTGTTAGCAACCAGTGAAAAAATAATACAAAATCACTGAAAAAATAATACAAAATTACTGTACAAAATAGAGGCTCCTAATCATTGAAAAAATAATACAAAATTATTGTACAAAATGGAGCCTCCTCCATTGAAATGTTTTTAATTATATATGAATTAATTATTGATAAATTAATTCATAAAATATTTAAATTTTATAATAAAAATTAATTTGTATTATAATGACACTAATATGAGAGTACACGGACCTCATATAAATAAAGCTGCATTTTTTTGGAATGTACCATTGAGTCCTTCAAATCGAAACCTGCCTTGGTGACACCCAAATTAATTTAGCGAAACAACCTCTCAATGTAAAACATTTATATGATAAAGTTGACTTTTGTATTTAAATATCTCTTTTTTATTTTTTTATTTTTGAAATGTCACACTCTGAAACAAAATTATCTGCATGTCCTACTTTTCTGTTATAATAGGAAGTCGTTCTCTGGGGAAGCGACCTCCTGAAGAGAAAATTTTTTTATGTTAATAGGAGGTCGTTTCTCGGGGAAGCGACCTCCTACTGCGTTGTTTTTTTTTTGTTTGTTATATTTTAAAAATAGTTTATTATTATAATTATTAATTTAATTATTTAAAAAATAAAATACTAATATTAAATTAAAATAAAGTACAATAATAAATTATAAATAAAATTTATATTTTAATTATTATTATTATTATTATTATTATCATAATTATTATTATAATAAATAATTATTATATGTATAATTAAAGTGATTAAAT
>NC_021163.2:3802882-3820576 GCF_000331145.2 Cicer arietinum
AATTTTTATTGATAACATGAAAATGAAATGAAATACATTAAATTAATAATAAAAATACATCAATCAAATTTGAGTAGATGTGCCAGCAGCGTTTGAACAATGTTTTCTAGTATGACCAGAGACCCGACATAACCCGCATTTTCTTGGTACTCTTTCTGTACGGTCCATTTCTGTTCTAATGCGTTTGCGCTTTGGGCGACCTTTCGTGACTCTCCGCATTAGTGTATAACATTAATAATTTATTAATAATTTATTAATGTATTTTTAATTAATTATTAGTATTTTTATTTTTTAAATAATTAAATTAATAATTAAGGTATTTTTTTTATAATTTAGAACTTTAAAATATTTATATAAAATATTTCAAATTTTATTTTAAATATTTTAATTTTATATTTTAAATTATTTAATTTTTATTATTATTTAATTTATTTTTTAAAAAAAAATTAATATATATATATTATTTAACCATTTTAATTATAATAATTTTTAATTATAAGTATAATAATTATTTATTATAATAATAACAATAATAAAAATATAACATTTATTTATAATTTATTAATGTATTTTTTTTAATTTATTATTGGTATTTTTATTTTTTAAATTAATAATTTAATGTATTTCATTTCATTTTCATTTAATTGTTATTAATATTTAATTTTTATTATCATTTAATTTATTTTTTTGAAAATTTTAATATAATATATATATATTATTTAATTATTTTAATTATAATAATTTTTAATTATACGTATAATAATTATTTATTATAATAATAATAATTAAATTATAAATTTTATTTATAATTTATTATTATATTTTATTTTAATATAATATTATTATTTTATTTTTTAAATAATTAAATTAATAATTCTAACAATAATCAATTTTTAAAATAACAAAAAAAAAGGTAGTTGGAAGTCGCTTCCCCGGGAAACGACTTCCTATTGAAATAACAAATTTTCTTCTTCAAGAGGTCGTTTTCCCAAGGAAAGACTTTCTGTTGAAATGAAAAAGTAAGGTAATCAGATAATATTGTTTGAAAGTGTGACATTTAAGGAATTTAAAAAAAAAAAAGGAATATTTCCATAAAAAAACTCGATAAAGTTGTGATTAATTACCAATTGTATGATATAGTGGTTTTAGCCTCTATTTAGATTGACAGCGGATGTTCCAAGGCTGAATTTGTTTTGATTTTCAGAAACAATAAGTCATAGAGTTTGAGGAAATGTGGATTCTTTAAGTGACTTTAAGTTTTCCAAAGAGCCACTTAATCCGTGGCTATAACTTTTCTATATGGGGTATATATTTTAAATTTTTCCTTCTATATAATTCACAATATTTTAAATGGTTAAGATCATCTTTAATAATTTTTAAAATTTAAATTACACATGACTAGAACACACTTATTATTTGGATTTTACTTTAAAAAAATATTAACATAATAGAGATATTAGTAGTTATAAATTCCATCTTAATCTGGTATCTTGTTTGATTTTAAAGTAATTAAAAATTTGAATATTAATTATATTATTGTCTTTAAATTGTGGTGCAAAGTGAAGTTACATAATAATATTTTGTGTTTGGTTATAATGCTGCAACTTTAAATATAAGTAAAAGTTAATTAATAAAACAAAATCAACATATTTAAAATTGCAAAACTATTTTACACTCAAAATGTACCAATATTAAATCACCGACATTAGACTCTTCATAAAATTCAGTGAGATTGGTGACTCAAGCAAAAGTCTAACACATCCTTAATTAATTTTAGTCTTAGATACAGCTCGATAAGTTTTTCTTTTTTTAGTAACATACCAAAGTAGTCCCAAATTCTAGAGTGTTTCAATTTAATTTAAAGGATTATGAATATTTTAATTTAATCTCTAATAAGATAAAATATTTTTCAAATTCGTCTATCTATTAATGACTGTTATTTTATTCAATTAAGGTGAATATTGACTATCAAAATCTTCATCGAGTAAAATTTTAAGTTTTTGGACTATATGAATGAAAAAATCACCCTTGTGATAAAAATTATACATAATTTAAAATAAAAAAACTAGTTATTGATATTAATATTATATTTATATCTATAATTTATTCATATAAGTTATTTTAATTTTGTGAGATTTCATATAATTTTTTACATTTTAAATTATACAAAAAGAAAAAAAGAACTATTTTTTATCCTATTCTAGTTATTAACTCATCTCTTGCCCAAAAATAAAATTTTAATAAATACATAACTAATATAATATAAGATGATATGATTAATTTATTATATCATAACTATAAGATAAATAATTTTGCGGCAGTTGTAAGGACATATGCGACGGTTATAACCGCTTCAAAAAGATGATTGCGACGGTTTCAAAAATTGTTGTTCGAACTGTCGACATGTTTGCGACGGTTCCTAACCACCTCTATACAGTTTGCGACAGTTAGAACCGTCGCTAAACACACTCAAATTTATTTGATTTTAATAAATTGCGACAATTATCAACAATCGTTATATTTATTTTGAGGCATTTTGAACCGTCACAAACTTAATAATTTAAAAAATATATATGATATAATTTTTTTCCTATTTTTTATTAATTAAAATATAAAATATTCATAAATATCATCCACATAATTAAATAACTATTGTACCTAAATCCAGTTTATATTATTTTTTCAAAAGAAATAACACCAATTCATACATTGAAGTTAACTGAAACAATAAATAAACTAGTTTAAATATTCAAAACATTAGTGGAGTGACTAAACATACAAAACAATTTCATCAAACATAGAAGTTCATCTAGATATCTAAATAATTCCTAATGATGTTGTTCCACGATCATCAGGTTGGTGGCTAGACTCAGATGAACGTCTACCATCTATTGACGATTCTATGTCTATTGTCTGAAAAAAAAAAAGTATATATTAACCTCAATGAATATTGATAAATATTGTCAAATACTAATTAACTTAATTTCTTATATAGCTAGAAGCAAACATGACACAATTGATATTTTTAACCAAGGACAAACAGTTCTCACATGATTTTTTAAATAGGTTTGCTATGAAAATAATTTTACCTGTTTTTCTTTAGAATTTTGCATTTGCAACAAGAAAGCAATTTGTTCCATACACATATAATGACTTAAAAAAGAATAATGCACAAAATTAAGTACATATTCATAACTAATCATCAAAGTTCATTGCTACTAATATTCAAACATAATATTAAGCAAAATAGCAAGGATTGTTGGTGCATAAATTGAAAAGCAAAAAAAATGGTTGCAGAGAAGAGCAAAATAACTTAGGATTAACATAAGCACTAGCACACTCACAAAGCTAAACTAATTGAAATCAATCCAAGTTTTAAGAAACACCAAAATTTAGTATAACCTATATTCAAGCATAAGCTCTGAACCTAATATACCAAAAACAACAGTGACCTTCCCCCAAATGTATATAACCCCCATGATGTATTTCATCATCTCCTGAAAATTTCATTCATAACATCTAAATCAGTAACAAGCACACACATGATTATTACAATCCAACCCATTATAACACAAAGAAAGGGTTATTAGTTTTCGTCAAAGATCGAAGTGAGAAATAGTGTCATTAGAGTTATCAGTTTTCGTTTTCCACTTTTAGCAATTTGAGAAATTGATAGATTACCTTTGCAAGAGAAGATTTTGTTTCTAAGATGATAAATCACCTTCTTTGACAAAGGTGATTTCATTTTTCTTCGATTTCGTTTCCTTTAGAGTTGACAGAGGTTGAGAGATTTGAGAGTTTCCAGAAGTTTTAGGGTTGAGAAAAGAACACACGCGGGACTGAGAAAGGAATACACGCAAGAGTGAGAAATGAGAGTACAAAATCTGGAAAATGAAACATGAGAGATTTATGCTTTAAATGGCGGCGACAACTGACTAAAACTGTCCCAAGAACCGTCGCAACATGATGGTGAGGGTGGAAAATGAAACACACGTGCTTTAAACGGTGGCGACAGTTGACAAAAACCATCCCAGGAACTGTTGCAAGGTGGTGATGAGGGCGGTTATTTCAGAATCGTTGTAGGCCAAATGTCGCAAAATTGAAAAACTCTTGTAGTGTAATGACTCATCAAACACTATATTTTAAGATGATATTATAGTTTTATTATATCATGTATGCTTTATACCGATAGTCAAAACAAATAAAATATGATAAGATTTTATCATTGATTTATTTATCCTGCCGATTCACGTAACGCTAGATTTACACATAATTAAATAGTTTTCTTATTTTATAGTTTTCTTATTTTATTTTTTATCTTGATCATCAAAAAGATCCTCATGAAATGTGATTAATTGCAAACCACCTACCATGTAGATTTTTATATACAAAAGTGAGAATAAAATTCGAATTATAATCCAATACATACTAACCCTAAACTCTTAAACTATACCAAACTTATTGGCTTATGACATTGTTCATACTGCTGTAATAGAGTTTGCTGCAATATATAACCAATGTTATTCTTTGAGTAGTAACAAACAAAACATCAATAATTTTTTTTTCCTATAAACTAACCTAAATTTAAAAAATATTATCAATACTTTCTTTTGAAAACTATATATATCAAAGTACTCTATTTTATAATATAATTAGAAGTTGTCATTTGAAAAAATAAATTTCTTCGTAAAGTTTGCAATGGCGACTTCATTAATAATTATTTTAAGTAAGTGAGGTTGCATCCAAAATAAATTTGAATATTTCTTTTTTCACTTTTGAAATATTTATTAATATATTGTCTTTCATATATTTTACCATTGTAGTAAATAAGGAAAAATTACATTATTTAGTGTGGTTGATAAAATTCATATGAAATGTAAAGAAAATAATAGACGATAGTTATATATTAATAAGATTAGAAAATCATTCATTCGGTCAATGTATTAATAGTTCTAGGGATATAAATTTAAATTTCATAAAAGAAGTTGTCGACATGAAATTATTTAACAAAATCGCTTTTGTAAATGACGACTTATAACTATATTAAAAAAGAAATATATTGATAATATTTTTTAAAAATCTGGGTTATTAAAAAAAACACCCTTGTTGTGAAGCACTTGAGTAGAATGCATGATTTCATAGTGCAAGTATCTTATCAACACTCAAAATATCAAATTATCTTAAATTAAATAGTATGATGATCATTTACTGATTAGTAACAGTGAAGCTATACAAAACCAAATCCAAACAGCCGCCATAAAAGAAACAAAATTAAAACAGGATATATTTGAATTTATGTTTTTGTGGAAAAATCAATAAAATTTAAACTATATTTAATCTACTAAGATTATACGTTTGACGAGTCTAAAACGCTCACTTGTAGTAATTGATTTATGTCACAAGGTTGTAATTTTTTTAAAATGTTACTTCAAGTAACATTTATGGTTATTATAACGTATTATATTATTTTGTATTAATTTTTATTCTCATTATTTTAATTAAAAAATATTACTAATTAAAAATACTTCTTAAAACCACTTTACATTCGTTAGTTAATTTAACTATTAATTTTTTCAAACATTCTTTTTTTTGGAAATTTTTTAAATATTTAAAACTCAATCAATTAGTTTTTCTACAATCTTTTCATAAAAAGAAAAACGAACAGTTTATCCCACGATCCACTGCACTACAAACTCATTAAACTAATACATATATAACTAATGCATATACGAGAATCGGATATTTTAATATTTTTTACTTTATTTGGCTAAAAAAAAGACGTGTGATAAACACATGTACTTGATGATAAACATGATTGATGATTTGATGGTAAACGACGATAGTCATCTTCTTGAGTAAATATCAAACTATATATTATGTATTTAGGACGTGGACCATTATAATTTCTAAAAAAAAAAATGTCTAAATTAATCTATTATAAGTGTATAATAGATAAATATTTAGTTTCAAAATAAGAAAAAAATATTGATAACGAGATTAAATATATTTACACATTACGAATTTTTAATTCTGTAGTACAAATAACATACCTGTAATATTGTTATTTGACAGTTTAGTAAAAAAATCAATTGAAATTTGATTATATTTAATTTATGTAATTAAAATAGCTTGCGTCCAAAATATAAAAGATGAGTTTGAATCTTGATTTTTATAGAAAGACATAATATACACGTGGGTTGTAACCTAAAAAATAAAAGAATGCGTTTCACCCCGAAATATATGAAAAGCTGAAGCATGAAAGCCCAAAAAAAACATAAAGAAAAAAGAAAGGGAAAAACGTAATAAGACTAAAATAAAAGGGTTAGAGAAGAAGTCTCAAGGTTGTCGTAGTACTGACACTGTTTCCTTCACACGCGGCGAAGCGAACTCTCATTTCCTCGCCACCAACAACTCTCTCTCTCTCTCTCTCTCTCTTCAAAAAACACTCCACAACGTTTCTCACTCTAAAAAAAGCACAATCACGAGTGCTACTTACACCCCCATTGTAACTGATTCAGTTCTCGGACTAAAGTAAGCAATTAATCTACATTCTTTGTGTTTTTATTCTGTTCCTTTACTTTCTTATTCACTATTTTCCCTTTCAGTTGAAAAAACCTTCCGCTTTTACTTGATTCTTTCAATTTTTTTTATTTAATTATAAAAAATACTTTCTATTAGTACACATATTATTTATTATTCTAAAAATATCGGATCAATTGTTTCGCTGTCTCACATTCCATTTTTCATCTTCATCTTTATCTTCTTAGTTTCCTCACTCTCTGAAAATCATGAGGTAATCACTCTCCAAAGGGAAAATGGGATTTTTATTTTTAATTTATTTTTTGATTGTTTTGACTTTGTGAAAATAATAATTGCATAGATTGACTTATGTTTTTCCATTTTGAGAAATAAAAATAGTGCCGAAGAGGATTTGAAGGCGTTGTTTGTGGGGATTTTGTGTGGATTTTCTGTCACTTTCTCGGGAAAATTATGTCCTCCTCTTCGTGTTCTGAAAATTACATCTCAAATGCGGATCGTTTTCTTCTCAGTGTTACTCCAGATATTCCTTCTCAGACTCTTCCACTTCAGGTATTTTTTATTTCGTAACAGTTTCAATTTTTATTATTTTATAAAATTAACTTTTATTTTTATTTTTATCATGGTAATAAAAAAAACGGTCGTATTTTATTGCACATGCGTAATATGAACAAAAAAATCATAAATTATGTTTTTGTAATTTGAATTTAATTTTTAATTTATTGTGCGAAAGTAATTATCCAGAACATTGAACACTCTTCTCTTTGGGTCTAGCGGAGTCGTCACATCGAAACTTTTTACTAACTACAAGATAGAAAACGCAATAATAGGAATAGGATGGGTCAAACGACACCGTTCTCCTTGGTTTTAAGGAATATTCCTTTATTATGCCATTTAAATGTTATCTTCAACATTTCTACTACGTGTCATTTTTCGTTCATTTTAATTATTTAATAATAAAATAAATAAATGTGTATAGAGTAGTTGTGAAAACATTTGATATTTTGAGTTGTGGGCTCAAACCGTGACATTTTTTTGTTGATATTTAGTGTGTAATCTTTAAACTCTCTAGAGAAAGAAAAAAAAGAAAAGAAAAAGGAAATTGCACATTTTAGTCATGGGTGAATATTAAAATGGAGTAAGGTAGTACTACATTTCTTTTTTGGGTGCAAAGTAAGGTACTACTACTATTTCTCGTTTTTTCTGAATTCTTGACTTATGCGGAATTTACGGGGTTTATTAAATATTTGAGTACCGACTTAAACTTTAGTGTCAAATTGATTATGTGTGGAAGTTTGTGATATTATGATTTAGAGAAGACAAAATGCATCTGTTTAATGAATTCTTCTTCCATTGGTTTGTGAGTTGGGACCAAAGCCTAGCTGGATAGATAAACATAGAAGTTTAACACTTCAACTTTTAATTAAGAAAATTAGAAGTCTAGGGCCACGTGATTCTCATGGCTTCACCTTGACCCATGTGTGATGGTGATTGAAAATTGGTCACACTACATGTGGGTAGTGTAATTTTTCTAATAGTTTTAAGTCTCAATCAAATCAAATAGATAACTTAATTAAACGTTTATAATGTAAACACTTATTGTATAAATGTTAACAAAAGATAAAATGAAATTAAACAATTTTCATTTAAGTTATGAACTTTTTTCATTAGTTACTTGAATAGTGTATTAAAATAAACTATTTTGATAAACTCTTCGAAACTGTTTTACAAGTGTTTATGCTACTAATAAATTCAATTATGTCAATCCACGCAACACTGACTCAATTTTTAATTATTGGACGTGTTAATCAACCTCGAGTAAAATAAGCCAATAGGATTGGTTTAAGAGTGGAAAATTTGGGTAGAATGCATGATGTCTTGGGTTCAAACTTCATTGCCTCTATGGTACCCAAAAAAAAAAAACCTGTAGTAAATTAATGATATCACTTGGATTGGTGTTATTGATACGTTTGTGTGGATTAGTATTGTTCATTTTTGTATTAGCCGCATATAAAGTGGGAATAATGTTTTGTTTTGTGTGATGTTACAATGCAATGAGAATGATATAACCTTGTAGTTGAAATGGAAACTGACCAAGTTGATTGATTTGTTTCCTTGTGTACTGTAATGTAATTTAGCAGAGCTGTTTTCATGAAGTAAATAGCCAATGGCTACCTCTTAGCAAGGACACTGTTGAATGCTTTGCATTGAAAGATCTTTGGGACTGCTTTGAAAGATGGAGTGCACTAGGTGCCGGTACACCGATACTATTGGAAAATGGCGAAACTTTGACACAATATTATGTTCCCTATCTATCTGCCATCCAAATCTACAGCAGTAAGTCTGTTGCAGCTTCTAGGTAAGCAGAAAACAATACTGCATATGCTTATTTTACCAAATGTGTCAACAAAATGACACGAGTCATCATGTTCTTTACTCTCTTCAAGGAATAGGAAAGAGGACATTGATGCAGTAGAATTTGAATTTGATTCCTCGAGTGAAGATAGTGGAAGCGATAATCTATCTAGATCATTAAGTAACGATTCTAGCAAGGCATGGGATGCTGTTTCGTTGGATTCAAGCTCTGATCAATCGGGTTCATGGCCAACAAGGGATATGCTTGGATACCTTTATTTGCAGTACAACGAGACTTCACCACCTTGCTCGAGGGTTCCTTTTGCTGAAAAGGTAGACTTCAATTAACAGCCAAGTAGTATTCAGTATTCAAACCTTGATCATAGGTAATACAAAAAATAATGTATTTACTTATCTATGATGTCTCACACGATTCCCGTCCTGTGATGTTTCTTGTCTCAGATAACTGAGCTGGCTAAAAGCCATCCAGCATTGATGACATTGAAAAGTGTGGATATTTCCCCAGCAAGTTGGATGTCTGTTGCTTGGTGAGCAGAATTGATTTTTAGTGTTATCCTGAAATCTTCTTGTTTTGAAGATGAACACTTCAGCATTGCAACTAGTGTTAAATTGGCCTTTTTTCCTTGTAATTGAAACTTTAAGAGTAACTTGTAGTCCAGAACATAGTAGTTGTCTGCTATGAAGTAGTGACACACTGATACGAAGTAATATTTTAAGAAAATAAAAATGATTGAATGTGTTAGCGTTGTGTCAATGTCAAACATTGATACATGTCGGACATCAGACACACGTTCAATTTGAAGTGTTAGTGCTACATAGGTTGTATGTGAATTGTCACAAATGTTTTTTTTTCCTTAAAATGATTTTCGATTGTAAGTTCGCAGATAAGGTTAAATCAATATCAAAAGTTCGTAACGATATAGGACTGAAGTTGTCAAAGAGTGATCTCTTTCTCTACTTTTCATTATCAGTGTTTTTCAAAATTACATGTGTAAGAATAATCGGTGTTTTCTATCTCAGGAAGCTTGCTTGTATATGCTTACTCTGCCTGTAAAATATCTAGTTTCTGTTGTATTCCAAGGTAGAAAGATCTTATACTGAATTTGTTAATCTTTGTTTAGGTACCCTATTTATTCCATACCAAATAATCAGATAAGTGAAAAGGAGCTTTCAGCATGCTTCCTCACTTACCATACACTATCATCTTCTTTCCAAGGTATCATGATGTATTGATTAGTCTTTTCATTAAGTATTGAGTATGTTTTCGAAAAATCAGATTAACATATGAAATACTACTAATTTAGAGTTCTTGGTTTGAAATGAAATGTACCTTCATAGGATCTTTCATTTCCTATGTTTTGAATTAACTTTGCTTTATTTTTCAACATATTACTTGAGTTTATAACATGATTTGTTATTATGCAGATTGTAAAACCAAATATGATGATGTTGACATAACAAAAGACATAAGTTGTATTGAGGAGTGGGAAGGTATAGTGGGAAAGAAATGCAAGGAAAACAAGAATGCTTTTATATCTATTTCTCCTTTTGGGCTGGCTAGTTACAAAATGCAGAAACCTTTTTGGTCCTCTTCAGAATCTAATAATGCAAGGATATCTGACTTGTATTGCGCCGCAGACTCGTGGTTGAAGCAACTCAACGTCGACCACCACGACTTCAACTTTTTCACTCTCCGATCTCCCTTGTAAATTGGTTTCTGTTGTTATTTACTAACTTGTTGCGGCCGGCTCGTTTAGTTCGGGACTTCGCTTATAGGTTCAGTTTTTGAAACACCGAGGTTATATGTCAAAGGATGTATAGTCCCCTAGCAGAGTGAAGTTTTGTTTATTTAGAGGTGTGGTGCGAATGGAGAACCACCCCCTCCAAAAAAAAAAGATAGATGGTAGCAGTTTGGAGGTGTTTAAACTACATGTACAGTTTATTTCTTTAAATTATTGTTTTTGAATTTTGTATATTCTTCTTTTTGCTTCTAATCGCAATTCAGGATATAATGTTAATCAACTAATGAGTTTTTATATTGATCTAGTTGTTCAACAAAAATGTTGGTGATTTTGTGGGTTAGAGTCAAGAACTTTAAACACTCGTGGGAAGCATAAAAAGAGACATACCAAATAAATCCCGGAATGGAAACAAGCAAACAAGAATTAGAAAAGAATAGGATTTACCTTGAGGAATACTCAAATATATGGTTAATTGGATTATAATTATAAATTAAATTGAATTGCACTAAAAAGAATCAAACTACTTAAATGGTTTATGAATTGACTATTTATTTAAAACAATTCAATTAACTAAATTTAATTTAAAAATTAATTTAATAATTTTATTTTTATTTCAAATTTTTCTCTTAGATAATTTTAAAACATTTGTTTTTCTAAGAGAAAATATTGGAACTTTTTATTCCAAAATAATCAAAAAAATGTTTTAAATCATTTTTTTATTTTTGAAAAAATATTTAAAGTTTTTTATATCTATTTTTCTCGAAAAAATCAAATTTATTTTTGAAATAATCGAAAAGACTTTGTCAAAAGAATTTAATTTTTTTTTTTTACATTTAGTTTTCTAAAAAAAAATCAATTTTTTTTTTGAAAAACTAGTTTAAAATCAATTTAAACTAAAAATTTATTCAAAATACTAAATCGTGTTATATTTATAAACCAGTTTCAAATCGATTTAGAACTGTCTGAATTTTGATTTAAATGTCATTTTAAAAAATTAAACTAAACCATTAATATAATTCAATTCAATTCAATTCAACTTTTATACTATGAACACATAAACTAGAGCTATTATTGTCTATATGTTGAAATATCTTACACGTATCAAATTAACTAATATTTGTCTATAAAAAAAATAAAAAAATAGATGTTAAACATCTTTCTCCCCAAATCTCATATAATCTTATATTAAAATATAATGATATAATCTTATATTAAAATATAATGATATAGAATCATTAAATATTGTTGTATTAGAATTTAGTAGGATCTTAAAAATAAAGAGAGAAATTGTAAATATAAAAATATACAACATTTGATAATAAAATTCAATTAATAATTTTCATGTTTCCGATAAAGAGCAATTGCAATTTTATTTTTTATTAGATGAATAAAATAAAGTTTATAAAATATAAATTATACTTAGATAATAATTATAACTTTCAAATTACAGCAATATTTAAATCATATCACATAAAATTATTTTTATTAGATAATAATTATAACTTTTAAATTATATTTTTTTACTATTACATTATTAATATACCACAATTATGATATTATAATTTTTCTTTTCACTCTTAAAAAGTATATACCATCTCGTCCATCAAATATTCTTTTATGAATACGCTTAAAAGAAAAGGTAAAAATAGTACTTACTATATTTTTGTTTCCCATAATTTAGAATGGTCATATGAATTGTCAACTAATAATTCAATTTCATCCTTTATTTGACATAAAAAATAGCTATGTCATACAAAATCATGGGGGGCAGGGACATGATCACGTGATCCAAGCTAAGCTTTAGACAGCGACACAGACACACACAAATAATCAGAATTCTTTTCTTTGTTGAATCAAAATTTGAAACTAGTCAATGTTTGAGCAACATTTCATAATAATACATACTATAATTTATAACTTATTTTATCAATATAATTTATTCTATTTTGTATGTGATTTTATGATAAATTTATTTTATCATACTCTTAACTATTATAATGACTTTTTTCTTTCTTATTCTTCTAATTCTAATTAGTATTCAAAGAGTAAAGTATAATTTAGTAAAATATTCTATATTTATATATAAAAAATAGAAATATAGTACTACCTCATAACTTAAACATATATATATATATATATATATATATATATATATATATATATATTAATAATACTGATTAATTGCATTTAACTTTTTGTTGAAATAAAAAATATAATTATATTTTCTAAACAACTTCATTTAATTTTTTATTAAAATTTATTATATTCAAGTATATTTTGATAATAATTACATTAAATAAAGTAAACTATTTAAATTTTATTTATATTTTAGTCTATTAAGTGCAATTAGTTTCTTTTATCCAGCTAACAATTGTAACCTTAAGACACCGACTAAAAATACAAAAATAAAAATTTTAAATTAAAAAAAGTGAATTTAAATTTTTTGAATAGACTTTTTTAAAATAGTTGTATTTTTATTGACATTTTATTTTATTAAAGGAGTTCATTACTATTTTTCTTAATGAAATTTATAGTATTAACTATTTTTTGTTAATTTGATAATAATTGATGTGTAAGTTTGCGAGTGTATGAATCAACGCGCTTGGTTTCACTTGGATTGCGTGTGGAAACCGTTTAGAAGTTTCCACTATCTGTTTTGTTACCAACATTAACATTATGCTATCTATCACTTTGAGTAAGTTTCTATTGGCCTCAAAATCAAAATGAGTTCGTTTTTCGGTTTAATTCTACTGGGATTCGGTGTCGGTGTGGTTGCCGTTTTTGCCATTGAAGCCGTGGGAGTGTTATGGATCATGAAACGGTTGCGCCACAAGCTCCATACGGAACAATCCAACCTCTCTTCCCAAACTCAACTGGATACTTCTTCAAAGCACCTTGATCATCAACAATCTCTCTATTTTTCGTTTAACAAGCAGGTTCTCACTTCACCTCTATTTCAAACTCCATTTTCCCCCTTTTCTTACTTCTCTTCTGTTATTCGCTTCGTTATGGTCAAATACTGAAATAGAAATTCTCCAACTAGATACAATATTATTAACTTTATTATCTATTTCATTACCATATCAAATTAATAAATACTTATTTTATTATATCTAGCACAAAGAAGCATGCATTATCTTGTCCGTTTAACAACTTTTTCTATTGTGTTTCTTTGTATATATATATATATGTGTGTGTGTGTGTTTTATTATAGTTTTATTGTACAATATATGTTTTAATTTAATTCACTTGTAAAACAACAATATAGATAATATAAAATTGAAAGAACAATTTCTATGGGGATGTTATGGTGGGGTACCTTCACCCATCATGTACCGGTGCTTAAAAGTCATTTGAAACTCTAACAACTATCAACAATATTCTTCATAAGTATAAGTTGATGATCTTTCCGATCTTTACGACTAAGACAATAACTCGATCGATGCTAGTTCGATAAAAATAAAAGAAAGCAAATGTGTTCCACAAAACTAAACTCATTGAACCAAATACCAATTAGGTCACCGTCTCAGCCTTAATGACGAGAAGAGTTGTTAACTTATACTTCTTAAGGGTGTTGCGATCGTGGTTAGAGTTTGGAGCAACTTCTAAACACTGGTCCACTATAGAATTTGCCCGGTTTCAATGTTTGTTGTAAGTTTTTATATTTATATTTATATTTAAATTTAAATTTAAATTTTTTGTGGTTGTTAAGGGCAAATTTGTATAGAGAAATGTCCGACTAGAATTGGTAGTTAGTTTTAAATTTGAAAAAGAATTGAGTTTCTAAGGGTAAATTTATTGAGGAAGATGTTCAACCAAAATTAGTACTACAGTTAACTTTTGAGCTCCCTATATATCACGATGATATAGATTATTTGTTATTAAACTCTTTATCATAAAAGCTTTGGCTTTCAGGGTGTGGTTTGGGTCCTAGAATCAGGACAAATTTCAAAAGAGCCAAAGCGAAAAGAAGAGCTATTGGAGGTTTCCCCTATTAAAATGTATGGACAAATCAAGGGTCAATCACTTATTCTAAGAGAGTCTGATGGTTTGCACAAAACAGTTGAACTCAAGGGCTGTACTGTTCAAGCCGTGTCAGCATCAATCCTTTCTTCCAAAAAATGGTAAGTGATCTCACTGCCAAGTAAAACATTGTTGTGACTTGTGACATACTTTCTCTGTTTCCAGTTTTTGTTTCTAAAATAAATTGTGATAGTAAAAATGTGTTTGTCCAACTATTCTCAATTGTGAATTTCAAAAACAATCAATACTTTTGAAAATGGTAAAAAGTCCTTTTAACCATTTTCCAAAATGCCACCTTAACTCACGACCTGTATGTGGTGATGGAATTGAAAAATGAGCATATGGTGGATTGGTGGTGATGAAAAGGAATCTACTATTTCAAGTTCTTAATTGATTGATGATGAATAGTTTTTTTTTTTGTCTTTTGGTACAAATTGGCGATGAATCTTACAGGGAAAAAAAGTTCCCCATCAAAGTGGAAAGCAAGACCTCAGTGATATACAATGGAAGCAAAACTCTATATGTATATCTTGAAACTTCATGGGAGAAAGAAGCATGGTGTAAGGCCCTCTTTCTGGCATCTTGCGATGAAGAAGAAAAAGTCAAATGGTTCACCCAGTTGCATGAGGACTTTCATAATTACCTGACATCCTTAAATTCTGTGTATCAATGTTTAATGAAACCATCAGTAGGATTAAGTGTTGAGGGGGCAATAGAAAGGGATATAAAGCCTGATGATCCTTCCTCAAAAGTTCGTCAATTTTTGAAAAAGATTGCTAAAAAAACTTCCCGAGTTGGTTTGGAAAATAAATCTAATTGGAGTTCATTGTCAGGCAATGAAGGAAAAAAGAACACTGAGAACCTTTGTGCTAGCCAAGATGATGTTTTGGCCCCATTACCTTCCAAGTTACCCCATTTGGGAAGCCAGAATATTCACTCTGTCAGCTCCGATGGGGATGTTGAAAAGAAGTTCGGTATTGACGAGGGAACATTATGTTGGAATTTATTGATTTCCCGACTCTTTTTTGATGTCAAAGGCAGTATGCAGTTGAAGAGGGCGATGCAAGAAAGGATTCAGGTTTAACCTTTCCCATTTGATGATTACATGTTTTAGTGTGGCTCTGTTTTATCATGTTTGTTTTGTGAAAATGGGTGTCATTTTATTTCTATTTCAATTTCTAGCACCTCATCTATTTTAGTTATTTGAATTGATAATTTCATACTGAAAACATGCTACAAGCTATTATATCTTCTTCCTAACTTTTTTCATTGCTAATAGTTCCAAAATCTCATGTTAAGCTTAAAACAAAAATATTGAAGGTTCTATCCTTCTAAATGTCTCTATGGAGTGGTTTTGCAAATTTTACTGATGCAGTAGAGATTTAATATCGCATTATATCAATCAGATAAAAAGGGAGGATATCCCATTGTCAGAGTATTTGTATGTAGTGAATGGAGAAAGCAAGAGTTGATTCCACTAATTGTTTGAATTAGAGTTGATTCTTTATGAAGACATGCACTATGTTTTCTCTTCCATGTCTTTGCATTTCAGAAAACCTGCATTTCATTATGGTAGTCTTGAGATAAATATTGATCTCTAGTGTTTATTTACAGAGAACTACTGTTTAGAAAACTACATTTCATTATATTTTCTATGAGATAAATGATGGTTGTTTCTTACTTTCTTTTTGCCACAGAGAACATTGTCCAATATGAGGACTTCCAGTTATATTGGTGAAATCATCTGTACAGACATCAATACCGGGAATGTTCCACCTTGTATTGTAGGACTGAGGGCTCTTCCTATGGAAATGAGTGAGGTTTGGGCCTTGGAAGTTGACATTGAATATTCTGGAGGAGCAGTATTAGAGATTGAAACGAGGCTTGAAGCTCGTGAACTTGAGCTCCATGCAGGGACAGATGACTCAAATTCAGAGCCTAGCAATGTTGAAGCTGTCCAATCAGATCTTCCTAAAGGTTTTGAATGTTTAGGAAAGGAATTGAAACTTGAAGAAAGAGAGAATGATTGTCAAGAGCAAAAGGAAGACGGTGAGTGGAACATTATTTATGGATTTTCTTTGTGAGTTGTATCAATTCCAATCATTTATGAATTTATTCTGAGTTCTATCAAACCCAGCTATTTATGCTCCTTGTTTTACTTCGCGAAATATTGCTTCAATTTGGTTTCACATCCATTTTTTACTGTAATTTCCACATTTTATAAACTAAGCTTACAGGCAGAATGGTGGATGGATAATATGGAATGCTGCTTTTCATGAATTCTTAAGTATTTCTAATTACTCCAATGACAAGGAAACTGTCTGGTTTTCACTGTAGCTATCTCCCCTTTGTTTTCCTAGAGGATAGTTTTTCCTGAAATAACAAATTTCCAAAACGTGGAGGGGATAGTGTTATATACATTTATTTAGATTTATGGAGTAATTTGTATCTTGTTTTTCCCTAAGTAGATGCGTCGAAGAGCTTTAAGAGCACCATGTCTTCAACAAATCATGGATCACGATGGAAATCGTTATTAAATTCTTTGGCCAAACAAGTTTCACAGGTAGAATACTAAAATCATTACTCTCTCCACTATTCCGTTCAAGCAAACCTTAAGCTTTTTCTTATTCATTCACACACAGACACATTTAAATATTAGATAAAGTGCAAATGTTTTTTTTATTTTTTTTATTTATATAATGATCAGTTTATAAACAGCTAACCTGGTTTTATTCTCAAAGTAACGGATTATTTCTTATCAAAAGGTTCCTCTCTCTTTGGCAATAAGAGTAGTTTCTCTAAAAGGGACATTGCGTTTGCATATAAAACCACCTCCCTCTGATCAACTGTGGTATGGTTTCACATCAATGCCAGACATAGATTTCAACTTGGAGTCGTCTGTTGGAGAGCAAAAAATAACTAGTGGGTACTTCGCTTTATTAGTGGTCAATAGGTTAAAGGTATGATAGCTCCCTTTGCATTTGATTTATAAGTTTCAACAATTTGAGTTAAAGAC
>NC_021163.2:3820718-3842764 GCF_000331145.2 Cicer arietinum
GGGGTCTTCAAGTTTCTAAAAAGATCTTTAAATTTTTTAGAAATATTTCGCATATACTATCAGCATCAGTAATTATTAAAAATATGATAACTCTGTAAAGTTTTTTCGTCCTTCTGTCAGTTTATATGGGCTTCCTTTAATTGCCAAAATGTTCTCTTATTATAAATGTCGACCCTTCTGTTAAGCGTGTGACCAATGAAATCAGGCTTTGTTAATATCTATTTTTCATTAAATATCTCTTTAGACTTTAACAAAGGCCTTCTTTTGTTACATATTTATGTATACATCAAATCCATATTACGTACTCCTTCGTTCCTTTTTAACTGTCACTTTTGTAGAAGAATTTTGTTCATATATATTTGTCGTTTTCAAAATTCAATGCAACATTAAGTATTATTTTTGCAATATTACCCTTATTATTTATTACAGAGAAATCTATAAGATAATAAAATAGTCAAGGGTATCATAGGAAAGAGAAAATTAATTTTATCAAAAACAACAAAATTTATTGATTTTCTTGGTTTATGTAAAACAATCTTAAACGACATTTAAAAAGGAATGGATGTAGTATTTGACAATATCGTTGACATCCTAAATCTTGGGCAAACTTCAGTGGACTAAGAAATGTGTCTAAACTCCATTTCTCTTTAAAAAGGATAAAGGCTGCTTTTAGCTGAAAACAAATTTAACTTTCGTCCTGCAGAAAGCAATTTTGGAAAATTTAGTGCTCCCAAATTGTGAAAACCTAAGTATCCCATGGATGTTAGCAGAGAAGGATGATTGGGTTCCTCCAAATGTTGCTCCATTCATATGGATTAACCAAGAGTTTCGGAATGAAATTTCCACTTCAGTTGATACCAATAATCAATCTTCTGGTGGAGAGAAAGCTACGTCGGAAGCTAGTGCAAACACCTCAAGTAATGTTCCAACGAACAAACCAAAAAACCCGAAGAGTATCGAATCTTGTCAAGAGCCAACTAGTAAATCATCAGATTCTTTAGCACTGCCAAGTTTCTCTGGTTCACTAACACTAGAGAGAAGCAGCAGTTTGGAAGAACTGACAATGCCTTTATTAGAGAATGAAAAATCACAAGAAACTAGGGATTTTAAAGAACCTTCGTTGCAGAACGTCAATCAACTCGAAACTAGTGAAAACAAGGTGGAAAACAATTCTGAATTCCCCTCTTTGCATAGAAGTTTGGTGGTGATGGAGAAACAAAATCATATCTTTGAACAGGAAGATGAACTACCAAAGAAAATGGGGAGAAAAGAAAGGATGTTTGATTTGGGGAAGAAGATGGGGGAGAAATTGGAAGAGAAAAGGCGCCATCTTGAAGAAAAGAGCAGGCACATTGTTGAGAAGATGCGCGGACCGTGAGAAATATAAACCAAGTAAATGGCAGAGTGGATAAATGTTGTTCATGATGTGTTGGTCTTGTGAAAAACATCGAATGTCATATATTGTTTCATTAGTTAGTTGTACATTTCCTAGATGTTCACTCTCATGTCTGAGGAATGTTTCGTATTTTATCATTTTATATATGAGTTTCTATTAATGCTTTCGTTTACTGCCCAAGTTTGTCCAACTTAATGTAGAATTAGCTTGATGTTTGAAACGTGAAATGAATGTCCCACTTCTACTCTGTCTTAATTCCGAGAGCTATTTCTTAGTTGCAGCATCACTTGTAAGCAGGCCCTGCATGGCATTGGCACTGGTCTAGCTTCATAAACTGGCTTATGATATGTTTGATTACACATATGCTTTGTTTCGTTTGTTAGTGAGACATGATATGACAAGCATTTTTAGATTTTCTGCTTATTTTTAGACATATTGAAATGGTGCATTTTTGGATGTTATGACATCATTGTTAGACAGTAAGATAATCTCATGTCAGATATAAATCATCTATCTTCGTTCAGTATAGTAGAATTTGTTTGGGGTCAGGACACCAGTCACTTCTTTAATTACCCCATTACGTTCAGTGTTACCTCATTGACCACATGACTTGTACTTTTTTTTTTGGTGACCGACTTGTATATTTATTCTTACATTTCTAGATGAAAAATAATTTTCTGTTCCTTCATTTGTCGCTCCCCTTTAGTTTAGGAGCAGTGAATGTGTGAATGCTTTGCCAATACAGTAATTATCAAAACCTGACAACTACTGTTTATCTTCTTCTCTGGCACTCGAAACTAACCGCTTTGGGGAGTCAGAACATACATCTTACAAGCATGTGAAGCTAACTCAGCAGAGATGTCTCCTGAAACCGATGATTGTGTTGAGTGCTGCAGAAATCATCACACAACATCAAAACCGTAGGAATCTAAATTTCTTTGCACAGTAAAGAGAAAAATAAGTCTAACTTACATCCCATAAATCTCTAGCATCAACTATAGTTCCTGATTCCAGGCCTAAGTCAGACCAGGATGCAGTCACTGTTGCATTTGATGAACTTCTATTCCATAAGATCACTGCTACTTTGTTATTACTGAGAGGTCCTGCCCATACCTGTCATCATAGCTTTCTATTAAGAAGCTGTGTGCAAGAACTATGACATATTTTGCACATGTATATGATACACATATGATATTGACTACAAGGTAGCATTAGTTTGAATTTACTGTCAGGGTACAGATACAAGTTTTATATAGAAATATGAAAACATTTAGCATCATTATAAGTTGTGAGAGGCATTTAGTATCACCTCCAAATCACTGTTGCTTTTCACTTTCTTTCCTTGAACTCCAAGTGTATCTGCAAGACCACAAGAAGCTTGTAAGTTTCAAAGCATTCTCTTTTGAAGAAATCAATGCATTTATCTTTCAAGAAAGTCTACTTGCCTTGGTTTACTGCAATAACTTCAGAGTTGCTTATCAATTCAGATGTGGTATTATCCATTGCTTGGATATCACAACCAACTAATAAAGGGGCCTATTTAAACCCAGGAAAAATAGTTAAACAACAAACTTATGTTGATATATTGCATTGTCAACAACAAGTATCTAAACACTGTTTTATGCACCTTAGCTAATGCCCAGATGCTGAAATGGGCACGATATTCCTCTGTAGTCATGCCTCCATTTCCAACTTCAAGCATGTCAGGATCTAATATCCAAATAGCATTAATGGTATACATTAGGACCTAATATTGATGTTTGCTGTAATTTGCAAAGCTGTTAAAGTTTAATGGCATGCATAACATAACAAGTAAGGTTATTAATTACCATTCCATCCTCCAGGTCCAGCATAAGATGCCCATTTATCATTTGCATCTGCTATGGAAGTCATGCTGGGGAGGGAGTAAAATCAGTTAATCACAATATGGAAAATTAAGAGAAGTAACTGAATATGCTATGCTATATATAATAGTGAATTCTTAGAGCTGATACTTACTTCAGCTCAACTATTGTGTTAAACATAGACAATTAGACATTATAAAATGTATGAATCTAGAGTTATGATTAATTAAACTCTGACCTTTTCCAGTTATCTTTAATATCTCCTGTTGTTCTCCAACTATTTCCCACACTTTTGGCCCATGTTGCTGGATCTTCCCGTCCCCTGTATATACATGTTTCAGAAAAAGCAATAATTTTGAGGCAAATTTATAGCAAATGGAATATAATCATTTCTTTGTATATGATAAACATTATAACCAATTGGACTCACCATTCACACATAGAGAAGAAGATTGGCCTTCCACTGTTCAACAAAGCTTCACTCATTGGTGGATACCTGTTTTTACAAAATGTATGAAACTAGCAATAACTTGTTTTTATAAAACATTAAGTATGTTGATACATATTTGCATTTGAAGGCCATAGATTACATACCTTAATCTGGGGCTAATACCATTATTTTCACAGTTATCATACTTCAAATAGTCAACACCCTAAAGAAAAATTTAAATCGGATATCTTTCAACAACTTAAGATTATACATAGAATGTAATCTTTGTAGAAATGAAAAATGACTTTTAAATAATGTGATGGTATAGATCATAATACCCAAGAAGCAAATGTTTTGGCATCTTGCACTTCATGTCCTAGTGATCCAGGCATACGTTTACTACATGTTAGATTTCTGCATAAAAATTGTAAGTGATCATAAATAAATGCTTGAATTAATAATAATCATTGTCATGCTCATCAAGTACAGGTTAATGTGATACCCTGCATCTGAATAGACTCCCAATTTCAAACCTTTCCCGTGAACATAATAAGCTAGAGCCTTGATTCCTGAAGGAAATGTTGAAGCCTTGGGAACCATATTTCCCTGTCAAGGTATCCAAAATAGACACTCTAATATAGTATAATAATCTATAAAATTTAAATTAACTTCACCTATATAATATATCTCAAGCAAACCAGGAAAAATATAGGAAGGAAACAACAAAACATACAAACCAAATTCAAAGACGATGTATATTAATTACCTGGGAGTCTCGATTAAGTTCCGCCCAACAATCATCTAAAAATCACGCAGAATAATATTATTAAAATAAAGGTCTATATAATAGTTTATACATAATCAAAACTTTAGTTAAGTGAATGTCTAGTATAGTTTTGGTTCAAGACCTTACTATTTTTAGAGGTTTATATTAGATATACTCTATAACTAAACAAGTTTTTGTTGTACTTTAATATTTTTTGACAAGAAACTTAAAAAATTATTTTACATTGGTGTATACTGATTAAATTCAAATAAATATAATTATATAGAATTAGTCAATCAATTAATAATTAGGCATCGTTATTGCGTACCTAAATTAATATATTTGTAGCCTAAGGAAGCAAGGCCAGTTGAGACCATTGCATCAGCTGAAACAACGAAGTAATTAATATATATAGTTCAAGTTAAGTAAATTATGTATATCAAAATTGTAAAAACATGAACATACCTGTACTTCGGATTAAAGTTTCATTGATATCACAGCCGAAATGGTTCCAACTATTCCATCTGATTATCATCATGAGTAGAACCAGACAAGTTATGTTTTTTAAACATTATCCTTTGTTTTATATATTTATTAATGCTACAATAACGGTATATATGATTCGGCAAAGAAGAAAGTAAAACGGGATACGTCATTTTATTTATTTAGTAGCTTACAAATACCACCACCCATGACCATACAATATGCAAAATATTATATTACCCAAAATAAACTAACCTGGTCTATATTTATTTAAATTATAATATAAACTAATTAATTATAGCTCTTTCTCAAATTAATCATTCAACGTAAATTAACCTTTCTTATTAATATAAAATACTTTATTATATGCATATATTATATATACATGTATCAAAAAAGAAAATTTAAAGAAAAAAAAATGAAAAGTGCACATATATATATATATGAAAGATACATGCATGGTTGAGAATGAGAAGAAAGATATAATTAAAGAATATAACTTACCCCATAGGGGGTGTCTGACCAAGTCCATTTTCTGTGAAATAACTCATGTCTGCAGTGGACATGGTTTTGTTGTTCCTCCCTAATGAGCAAGCACATGTATATGCAATAAGCATGCAAAACATAACCATTACCTTATCCATTGCTATATATTAATTAATTAACCTAGCTACTTCCAACCTAAGGAGAATTAGGTGATTGACATAACCATATATAGTGCTATGATGATGATGATGATTGGTGAGATGGGAGAACACGTATCCAACAAGTAGATAAAGAAGAAGAAAAAGAAATTAATGAGTACTACGTAAGAGATAATAACTAACGTGCCTGCCAATTATGAACACTTACGTAAAAACATACAAGAGGTGTCATATATGTATTAATTTCTTAGAGTTAATAATATATATAATGTTAAGACATTAATATTTATAGAAATTAACAAAAATGGAAATGTGTTTTGGTTCGTCCACCCAAACGGATCGATCAGCTTTTATTTTCGATCCATAGCTTTTGGCTTTTCTCTTGCAACAGAATTTTATTGCTCTCGATCTATCCGGTGCATCTATACAGTCCATTAATCAATGAAAATGTATTTTTGGACATATATGTTAACTGTCAATAAACTAATATATTAATGCTTTAAGGTTTTTCATGGATTGTTGGTGTGAAAATTATTCAAGGAATAATAATGTGTCAAATCATATAGGACTACAAAAAAATTTGACATCAAATTTTTGTCTAAATCCTTAGGTTAACAGTATATCAGTCATCTTTACTAATTACACGACCAAAAATATTTATAATGAATGTCCACTCACTCACTAATAAAAGTCTTTTATGAACTTTATATTAGTGATGTTATGATACAATGAGAAAATAAAGTTTCTAATAAATGTTGAAAAATTTAAAATGTTCAATTGTTACTGATTAATTAATTGTAGTTTTTGAATAAATTACCCGAGGACATTATTGGGTTTGTTGTAAATGAGATTCCAGAACAATATGATATGGTTTCTTTTCTTATACTTCATATATGTAATATATTTTAACACTCTCATACTTCAAAATTTTGTTGGATATGATACTTAAATTTAATGTATTATGTGTGACTACTTTTTAAATTAAATTATTATTTAAGTAAATTTAAATTAATTTTGTCTAAAGAGTACTAGTGCTACCTACTTGTTTATGGATACCTAAGAATTTACTTTTTTTTTTTCTTCATACATCTTGTGGCATGATACAAAGGAATTGCAAGGGTATATATGAATGAAAAAATTGAAATGCGAGTACTTTTGATAAATGTAAATTAACATAAAGAAATAACAGTATAAAAAATTTCAGAAAGAAAACACATTTATTTCCAGAGTATTATAAAACACATTTATTATTAATTTTGGACGAAAATAGAGTATAAAATCATCATAATATTTGAAATATTAAAATATTGCTTTTGAAAGAGACAATTTAAAAGTTTAGGGAGATTTGAATTTTATATAATTCAAAATTTTGATTTAATTTCCTGATTATTTATAATTATTTTTTGCGTGTGAATAAAGTAATTGAAATTCATCCTTCTTAATTTAAATTGTTTGGTTGAATAGAGTAATTATAAAAAATATAAATATAATAATAATAATTAACTGCGTATTTAGAGTAGGATATTTTCATAAAGTTCGAGTAAAACTTTAATATACATATCAAAAGAAAATTGGCTCAATTCATTTTTAAAGTAGACTAAATTTGAAATTTAAGAAAAATTCATTACAAGAATTTTGTCATATACCAACAATTATTTTTAGTAACACATATAAATATTGTAGGTATAGATATAATATACAAATTGACACTGAAAGAGAAGTTCTAGGTATAGATAGGTATTTAGAGATAGATATTTAGTGACAACGTTAAATAGTTAGTATAGATCATTCGACTCTAAAATAAAAAATTTCATAGTCCCGTTCCAAAACTTTTCATTTCTGATGCAAAATCTTTCATACCCTCAATTTGTATGAGAGCTTCTTTGAATACCCTCCTCTCTCTTTTACTTTTTATTGCTTATAGGTGAAAATTAAAAACTATTTTATTGATGAAGATGAAATTTTGACAAATAAATGAATGATTTTCTTAAATCTTTTGAGATGGTTATATAAGACTTAACTTTGTTATGTTAGTAAGATAATTTTTTTTTATGATTAGTAAATACTCTAAAATATTCTCATTTAAAAATGGTTTAACTATTTTCAATTTCATATATATTTGTAAGATTTTATATTATTTTGAATATAATATATATATATATATATATATATTATTTACATTATAATTTGATTAATTTTACGTAATAACATTACTAAATAACAAATTATTTGTTAAAAGAAAAAATAATTGTCAAAATCTCACCAAACTGTACAGTCAAAAGTCGTAAAATTGTCGTTGATATTTGTTGATATTTATTGACTATAGACGATATATAAAAATGTCGCTGGTATATTTTTTTTGTCCTATATCTACGAATTACAAACTTTTATCCACGATTTTGTGCTATCACTGTAAGTCAAGTTTTTTTTTTTGTAGTGGTTGAGAAATAACTACAAAAATTTGAAAAAGAAAACTGGTTCAATTCTGTAAAGTTTGAATCCGTATATTAAATAAAACAATAATAATACATAAACACTCATAATTTCTCTACACTCATTCAATATTCTAATTTTTTCTTTATCTCTTTCTAATTTTTTTTTCTCTCTCTCATTAGGTGTTGATAGGGTGTATATATACATAGAATTTAAAATGAAATCCATGAATGGGTGAGAGATTGTGAGTAATATTTAAGTGCAAGCAGGAGTTATAAAAATGAAGAACGTGTTATAAAAACAGTTGGTCTATGATTTAGATTTTATTAAGTGAATAGGGGCTCACACTTTATTAATTAAAAAGTACATACACATACTGATAAGCTGAGAAGCAAAAAGAGAAAGACAAGGCTTACTAATTACATGCATAATACATATTTAAATTAAAGTATCTAGTAATCTTCAGGAGCCAAAGGTTGATGATGTGGATGTGGATGTGGATTAGGATTAGGAGCCACAGTTGGAAGTATAACATATTCATATAAAAGTGCTGCAATTGCAGCCCCAAGTAATGGACCGACCCAATAGATCCAATGGAAATGCCATCTCCAGCCCACTAAAGCAGGCCCAAAAGCCCGAGCAGGGTTCATGCATGCTCCATCAAACGGGCCACCAGCTAGAATGTTTGCCCCAACAACAAGTCCAATTGCTAAGGGAGCAATAGTTCCAACGGTTCCTCTTTTGGGATCAATGGCTGTGGCATAAACAGTGTACATCAAACCAAATGTCATCGCAATCTCAAGTATGAGACTCTGCCCTGCACCAACGCCAACTGCCACACTGAATGCTTGCGGTCTCTACACAAATAACAAGTAATTAATTGAAGGGAAATAATTAATTAAGTTAAGGAAATTAGGGTATATATACTATACCATGTTATTAGTGACAAGTCTCAATAAAAGAGCAGCAACTACAGAACCAAGAAGTTGAGCAATCCAATAGTATAGTGCTCTAATAACAGATATCCTTCCACCAAGAAGAGCACCAAAAGTAACAGCAGGATTAACATGTCCACCAGAAACATGAGCTGTGGATGAAATAGCAGCAAAAAGTGAAAAAGAATGAGCCAATGCAAGTACAACTAACTCCCCAGCTGATGATCCAGCATCTTTGTATATTTTGGTTAGAGCAAGAGCAGAGCCTTCTCCAGCAAAAACAAATATGCAAGTTGATATCAATTCAGCTAATGTTGCTCTTATGGAATCTCCATGGTTTGCCTCCTCCAAACTTCCGAATGTATATCTTCGTGTTGCCATTAATTGCTTTTGCCTCACTAAAACTCACATACAGGATTCTCTTTAATATTCTCTCACCAACAAATTACTTAATTAATATTTTGTTTGCATTTGCATGCTTATATCACCCAAATTCATTTCCTAATCAGACACCTTGCTTTCTCAAATGTTGCACGCGTGCCACGTGCTTCTATCAGATCATCACTATTCACTTATACATATCCATTTTCTACTTCCTATTTCTTTTATAAAATATATATCATTCTCTTTATTTTATATCTATTTTTAATTTTCCTTACTTTTGGTGTTTATATAACATAATTATTGTTTTGATTATTATTTTTGGGTACATTTTTTAACATCCTAAATGTTTATCGTTTAACCTTTTCAAAATGATTTTTTAAAAGAGAATATTTTAAACTACAATTCAACTTCATTTGTGTATTTATTTCTCGATGAAGTAGCTGAGGAAGGAAATGATGAATTTATCTTTAAATGGAATTAATTTTTGTTTCAAAATCAATCTAAACTATACCACAAACACACCTAATGTTGGATGTCTTACAAGTGATATTTGAGTTGTAATTAAGGCAAATTCTAAGCATATATGTCACCAAACACTTTTATATCCAAACCGGACAAATTTTGTACCGCAATCTGCTGCAATTATTGCAACATGTTGATATTATGTCTTCATCGTTGGTATGAGATCAAATGGTTCATATTACATAACCTATTTTACATTGTAAATTGATCTCAGCCATCCATTCAGATCGGACGTCTATGACACAGCTACTGTGACAGATTCAAATCCACTAATTTTAAAGAAAAAGTTATTTATAAACTTAAAACATTTTATCATAACTTAAAAATAATATCCGTAGTTTCAGACTCATTTGTTCTCAATTTAAAAAAAAGTTTAATATTCAATAATTTAAATATTAATTTTAAAAATTTAATATAATAAAATTACATTTAATAAATAATATTTTTAAAAAATAAATTTTATTAATAATTTTTCAAAATAATGTTTTATTTTAATTATTTTTTAAAATTTTATTATTAAAAAATAATTACAACAAACAGATAAAATACTTAAATAATATTTTAAGATAAATAATGTAAATAAAATAGTGTAAACAATTGGATTTCCAACCAATAAAACAAAAAATAGAAAAGAAAATTGTGAATAAAACCCCCAAATATTGTATCGAAATTAATGGTGGAAAAATAGTGGCCCAACAATAAGAATCGGATTAGTTGGAAGTTAGAATAGAAGCGAGCTATGTCTCTTCTCTTTACTTGTTATTCTTCCCCTCTTCCACTGCAACGCACTCAACAATGTTGGTTATTACCATCATCACTTTCACGGGGCCAAATCACCACAACCAGAACCAGAACCAGAACCAGAACCATCGGTTTTCATTCCATTCGAATTGGTAATAGAAACAAGATTACAGCGTTTTTCTTTAATCCCGCACAAGACCCTATCGTCAAACAAGCTTTCAAGGTATTCTTTTTTTTTTCTTCTTCATTTTTGTTATTAGCGTAATCTGATATCTGCAAAATTTAGCATCGTGCTGTTCCAGATAGTTGTTTCATGTGGCCTGTTTTGCAACTGTAGATAGTCAATATGCTTGCTTACTATTGATTTATCAACAAATGACTTTTCTGCATATAGTGGAAGGTGCATTGAGGAAAAATATTAAAATAACTTTTGACCTATCTTCATGTGCTGATTATATTTCATTACAATATCTTCACATCTGATGAACTTATTTGTTCTTATTTTTCACTATGAGCAACATCAGTACCCTGAAACAACACATCTTCACACCACATCTTTACCAAAACTTTTTAAGACATTGGGAATATGTGTCCCTTTTCTTATATATACTTTATTAGTCCATTCTTAATCGATGTGGAATTAACTACTTACAAATCTCCTCTACAAGATTGGGTCAACCACATTACTAGACTTAACCCCACTACCGCTTCTCCACCAAGTAGAATCATGGATCTGATACCACTTGTTGGAAAATCGGGAGAACACCGAAAACAACAATGAGCTAATGATGAAGACTTTTAAGAGATATTGACATAACACATATGGCTATCGCATCTTCTGATTCCAAATCATCTAACCACTGAAAAATGTGATGCAAAAGTCATGTTCATTTTAGTGCATGGTTGAAATTGGGATTGCCATTTCTTTCATGAGGGTAATACATAAAGAACACTCGAGAATTAGGTTTTTGGTGTTGAATACTTGATAAATTAGCTCTCAGCTTGATATTATTTATTATCAAAACTGTACAAAGATAATCTCTTAATTAAGGGAATAAATCTGGACTAGATCAAACTTATATCAATCCAAATAAAAACAAAATTATATACATGAAAAGAACAAATATATGCAAGTAATATATCTAAAGAAGAGCATATCTTAATAATAGCAAACTAAATCAGTTAATATCTCAACACGAACCATTAGAATTTATTTGTTTGTTAATTTTATCATCAATTTGTATGCTTCCTTTCTCTATTAACTAACTAACTAACTGGTAGCAATGAACTTGTGTAATTTCACTGGTATGAGAACGGAATGTCTTAGGGTGGGAAACCAAATTACCAGAGGTGACATGCAATTCATTGGTAGAAAGAAAGATAGATAGATTATAATATTACATTTATCTTTTATCAATACATTAATCTTTAAATGTAGTTCTTATGTCTTTTTATATGTCAACAAGTTGTTGGCGACTTATAGGGTGAAACGATGTTTTTTGAAAATCATTCAAACTCTAACAAGTAACAACAATCGGTGTTGCTCCTCATAAGTAGAAATTTGTGGTATTATTGTCATCACAACTAAAACCATGACCCAATTAGTATTGAGCTGACAAAAAACAAGGGCAATGAATATCGATGCGTCAAAATTCAACTTATATCCATTTTCTCTTCTTTTTGTTGAATCAACACCGATCAGGTCATTATCTCAGCCATAAGGACTTGGATGACCTTGAACTTTTACTTAAAGGTGGCGATGTCGGTCGTCGTTGTAGTCTTGAGTGGTTTTAGACATCGGTCTACCATAGACCATATGTGACACTTTTCCACCCTAACAGTTGTCTGAGTTGCTATCTATCCCCTGATTCCTATGATGTAGCTATATTCAATTTTGTCACCATTCTATGGGCTGAAAAGCATTCTGTTCAGCCCACAAGAATGTTCATCGGTTGGCATTGAAAATTTGCTATTGTTTTTAATCTGCAGGAACCAGTGGCATTCTTGGGTGGGATATTTGCGGGCATTTTAAGGCTTGATTTGAACGAGGAGCCTCTCAAGGAATGGGTTACGAGGACTGTTGAAGCTTCTGGTGTTAGTGAAGAAGAAACCAATGCAGAAGGGTCAACCACCGAAGCTGCTCCACAAGAGATTGAAATTGAATAAAACTATCACTTTTCTCTTCTTAAACTTGCATAGCATCAGCATGTCAACAGCGCAAACCGGTTCAATTGGTTATAAATTGTATAATCTTCTAATCACACATTTGGCAAACAAAACATAACAGTTCTGGTCCTTTCTCAAGATGCTAAATGTATTGTGAAGTCTGTATCTATTGCTACTGTTAGCTACATTATATTCTCAAGTGTTTTATTATGGAAAATCAAAGACAAAAGATGCTTTTTCTCGGTACTATTTGTTTTGGTGGTTTAACTTGCTGTATAAATTTCCTTGTCTTTAAAGACATTGAGAAATTGTTAGGCTAAGATTTTGTTAACACAACAATATTCACCCTACCTATATACCATAGTGTTTTCTCACACATTCTTAGTGAGTAAGTATCAGGTTTCCTTAATTGTGAAGCTGGTTTTAAGATTGTCAATATGCATTTCTGATCATCTTATGCCAATAATTACCAACAAGCCATTAATTTGTTTTAGTTGAAAGAATACTGCTTGGTCACTAAGCTTCTCCATACATCACCTTGTGCCAAAAATAAAGTGGCAAAATCAAGAGTGATGTGAAGATACGTGTATGTAATGTTATTGTTATGGGTTAGATAGAGATAATGAATCGTGTCTGTCATACATACTAATATTACAACAGGAGTTCTAGACAACAAAAGAAAATACAGAAAATAACAAAACATTTGTCTAAAGTCAACGTAGTATCCACATTTAGCTGAACTACCACTATCTTATTTGGTAATTTACACAGTTTGTAGGTGAGGAAGGTAACCGCAAACCAAAGTACCTATTGCAGAACCAACCAATCCACCCCCAACAGTATTTTCACAATTAGAAGTCAAATTAGGAGTGTCTTCATATAGAAGCAACAAAAGGGTGGGAGTGTTACCAGTTATAACCACAAAATCTTAGATTGAACACCACTCAGCAAATCACTAGTATTCATCATTTATGTCAGATCATCAGAGACAGAGAATCCACCCTATGGATGTGGAAGCAAAACCACACCCTAGGACCCCGTTAGTACCTCCAGGTTCTTCTAGATCAGAAAAGGGTATCCCTGTACCAGTGCACCATCCTCCTCCACAAAGAAAAAGAAGCTGCTTTTGCAAGTGCATATGTTGGACACTAAGCTTACTAGTCCTTCTTCTCATTATCTTAGCAGCAACTGTAGGAACCCTTTACATAGTCTTCAAACCAAAGCTTCCAAATTACTCAGTTGACACACTGAGGATAAGTGATCTAAGGCTTAACTTTGACTTGAGTCTGTATGCAAAGTTTGATGTGAAGATCACATCAAAAAATCCAAACAAGAAGATTGGTATTTACTATGAGAAAGGAGGGAAGTTGAGTGTGTTGTACACAAACACAAAGCTTTGTGAAGGGTTTTTACCTGAATTCTACCAAGGTCATCAGAACAAAACAGTGCTTAATGTGTCGTTAACAGGTCAAGTCCAGTCGGGAAACACGTTAATGGCGGCATTGCAGCAACAACAGCAGACAGGACGCATTCCGTTGGAACTCGATATTCACGCACCGGTTGCAATCAAACTTGGGAGGTTGAAGTTGAAGAAGGTGAAAGTGTTGGGTCAATGCCAGTTGGTGGTTGATAGCTTATCCACTAATAATCTTGTAAGCATCAAGGCTAGTAACTGTAATTTCAGAATGAAACTTTAAATCTCATCATCACGGGAGAGTTTGCCTTAGTATGAGTGTGATTTTCTTTATCTTTGGAATTAGAAAACTTGATTCTTTTATGAATAATAAACTGCTATTGTAGGCTTGTAGCAGTTCTTACAATATTTTTGTATTTGTCTTCTGTTTGTATTATTATTGGTTCACAACATTCATTAGACAACATATGGGACTTGGTTGATTGTGTAATTTTTGTTATTGTATATCCATTCATTCAATTCAACATGTATGTGACAATTTAAATAAATTTCAGATATATATCTAATCACATATAATCATGTAATATGCACGTATTTGTAGAAATAATATTATCACATAACACTAAAGTGAAATATGATTGGTCATTTGTTTAATTTTTTTTTTCATTTCCATTACATAGTTATTAAACTCTTTTTTAATTTCGAAATTGTGTATGAATTTTGTCAAGAGTTTAATCGCTCTATACCAGCCATAAAAAGTTTCTTTTAGTAAATCAATAAATAAATAAAAGTTGTACATATCTATCTAATTATATTATGTTTGTTGAAATATTTTAAAAAGTTGGCAGATGAAATTTGGTTGAATAACTGTGTAAGTTTTTTTTGTATTAATATTGATAAACAACATTTAATTTTTTTTTATAGTCAATAAGAAAAACTGGTTTTTTAGTTAAATTTGTTTAGAGGTTATTAATAGAGATTGAATTTAATGAAAGAATGATGTTAGATTTTTATAAAATAAAAGCTATATATATATTTAAAATAATCTGGAACGACTTTGTTGAAAAAAGGAAAAGAAACGGTGCTCAGATAAACCAATTCAAAAAATGTGAAGTAAGTTCATAAAATTAAAAAAGACAAGCAAAAAACAAAAATAAAATATTTATATAAAAAAAAAGAGAGAGAAATATGGGTGTTATATAGGGATTGTGCAATTGAGTTTGAACAGAAGAGGGGTTAGGGTTTGCTTGTAAACAATCAGAGCTACAGATACAAAGATGGGTAGCGAAGAGGAATCGATCGAGCAAGCCGTTGCTTCACGTCGAGAAAGACTCCTAGCTCTAAGAGCCGCTCAAGAATTATCCAATGCCACCGAACCCGAATCTAACAGCAACGACGATCAACACGAACAACCACAACCACCACCAACTGTTACTGATAACCAAGAAGAAGATGATGAAGAAGAGGAAAAACCAAGCATGAAGTTCCGTAACTATGTTCCTCACGATAAACATCTTCAAGAAGGAAAGCTTGCACCTGCAGTGCTTCCTAAATTCGAAGATCCTGTTTCTGTTCCTGAGCCTGAACCTGAAACTCAACCTAAGGAGGTTAGTTAGGGTTTTGTTTGGTTCTTAATTTTTACTCTGTTTCTTTTTGTTTTAATTGTCTTTAATGTTTCAATTACTTTTTGTTAGGATCCGTTTCTTAATATTGCTCCTAAGAAACCGAATTGGGATTTGCGTAGAGATGTGCAGAAGAAGCTTGATAAGCTCGAGAAACGAACTCAGAAGGCTCTCTATCAACTCATGGGTATGAATTTTTCACTGTTTCTTTATTTTTTATTTTTTTTTATTTGGCGTTAGTTGTTTGATACATTTGCGAAAAATGGTGAATTGGTTAGTAGATATTTTGAATTGGATTGGTGGAGACTTTTTTGGTCTCCGAAAACTAGCTTTGGTGTTGAGCTATGTAATGCTGACACTTCAAATTGAAGACATGTTTGGTGTAATACTCACACATGTAATTAAATTCAATTACTTCTATTTGATTAAATTGTTACTGCCTACTGGTGTCAGTCTTGTGTTTGTGTCTGGGTTGGTGCTTCATGGGTGCTAAGGAATTTTGCAACAGACAAAGTTGGGAGGCTAGATATAATCATATATGAGGCTGTCTATTTTGATAGATAGAATAACTCTACCACCTGGATTTGCGGTAGTTAAGAATTCAAGCATTGACTGAAATTAGTGGATCAAAACCGTTGAATGAAGATTAGGTTTTGAATCTGATTTACTTAAGAGTTAAGTCAAAAATGTGATCCACCGTTTTTGGTTCTTCGATTCCAGGTGTTCTAGTTGGTTTCAAAATCTGTCAGAGAGAATTCAAAAGTATATATCTCTCCAATGGATTTCTGAATATGCACTTCGTCTTTAAAGTTCTTGCATTGTTGTGAAACAGCCGATATAACAGTGCTATAACATAGTCAAGTTTGAACATATCACTATTGTTCTATGAAATGCTTTTTAGTATAAAATATTGTCAAATTGCGGCGTTATAGCCTTGTAGTGTAGTGGAATTTTAACAAACTGCTATTTTTCATGATTCGTGGTTGACCACACTGAGTTAGTACAAAATTGGTGACATTGTTACTGATGTTTTTTTTATTAAAAAAATGTCGAGTGATCAGAATCGGAGTTAAGTATTGAGACTGATTAAAGTGCATTTTTGCCTTAAACCAATAATATTCGGTCAGTATTTTTCTTGCAAATGACTTTCATAATTCAGGTTCTGACTAATGAATTCGTATTTTTGGCAATTTCAAATCTCACAGGTTCTTTTAATACCGCTTGCTATAGTTTTTCACAGCTATGTCTATGCAGATTCTCTTATCTACAAATTCTTGTTAGTAGTATAAGAGAAGTCAGGATCCTATCCTAGTAGTTTGACTTGAACTTGAATTTGTTTATACACATTTGTTTGAGTTGCTTGTGTTCTATGAATGTGGACTGTTTGTTGACAATGTGACATTACAATGGATTGGTGATTTTTCAACAGTGGAACAAGAGAAGCAAAATCAGTTGGCCGAAGGAGATGATACAAATGGCGTCAAAGATTAGGATGTAATTTCTTGCACTGAAGTTCTATTGAAGCAATATTCTCAAAATTCGTATCCCATTAAGTTTGCTTAACGCATATTACTCTGGAATGAAATATAAGTAAAAAGGGTAACCGAAAAATTAATGTATTTGATCTTAATTTTTAACTAGATACATCAACTTTTCAATTAGTATTTTTGTTTATATTTTATTCCGGAGGGACTATACAATTGGGGATCAGATACTCATGTTCTTGCAACTTTTCAGCATATCTGAATGTTCTCATATAGAGATCAAATTCTCGCAATCCAAAAGCAAAACGGGTGTTTAAATTGTCATATATAACATTGTCCAAGTTTCAAATATCGGATATGTAAAGATTTTGGAGTTATGAAGAAATTGTTTGTTTTGAAGTTATGTCAAAGTGAGACGAAGAAATGTATGCTTAAAGCTTAATTAAGAGGTTAATATCTTTCTGAAACACTGCTCTACCCCAAGTGAATTCTGAGGGTAAGATATAGTCTTGGAAGTTTTCAGGAGCATAAATCTCCTTGTATTTTTGAGTCAGTCTTCATTTGATGATTATTTATTTGAGCAACCGATCATGCTCTTATATTGATTATAACAAGAAGGAATGCAGAAACTTATTACAAAATCACGACAATGAAACATGCAGAAACTTTGGCTCTGGTTGGATACAAAATTCTCATTACTTATATTGTTTGGAAAGTAGACAAAACAAAGAGTTTTAACTTGTATTTATTTCATATTTTCTCCTATTTAAAAAACACTACTATAACTATCTTAAGAAAATAATTTTAGTATATTTTTATAAAAAAATTAAAATAGATTACATTTATCTTTTCTCGCTATTTTACTTTGATGTTCTTAAACAATAACTATAATTCTAAATAACTTTAAAGAATGACAAATGAATTTTTTTTTACTTAAAAAAACCATGAGGGGACGACTTTCCTACACTGGTTATGCACTTTGGTGTGGGAAGCAAGATAGGAAACGAAATACATTATGAAAAAAGAACAAAGAGTAAGTATTTAATTAAAAGACTTCGTTTCATTGCATGTCTTTCAAATTGGGGGAATGAAAAAAAAAAAAATGTCATTCCATCTATTTTTTAGAAATCTAATTCTGTGACACTATATTGTACTCAATATTAACGATGGTTTACTTTTTTAAATTGTGTGTCAGTAAAGACTTGAATTTTGTCAAAGCAATGTAAAGGCTGTGTTGACGCATTTCATTTATGGTGGTAGTGGGCAAGATAATCTTTTGCACATATAAGAAAGGGGTCCACAAAGTGTACCAAAGTAACGTGGCAATGATTTTTATCCTTTCCATAATGCAATAGAATTTGTTTGAGTAATTTGATATATAGGTATAAATAGGTTATAGTTGGTTTGATTTGGATTTGTGATAAAATAAAATATGAACCAAACATATTTATTAATTGGATTGGTTTCATTCGGGTCTTAGATTTTTTTCCAACAAATCTTAACAAAACCAATAAGATCAATATTGTTTGATTAGGATAATCAGATTATAAAAAAAAAAAATAATAATTTAAACCTTCCATCTTTATATTATATATATGACATGCTAAAAATAGTTCATTTATTTATTTTCATATTTAAAAATAATTAAAACACTTAGTATTTATATTATTTTAATTATATTTAACTTTTATATAATTATAACATTACATATCTCTTTTTTTTTTTATCTATTTATCTACGACATAATGCAAACTAAGATAGTAAACATAGAAACAAATTTGAAAATAGTAATTGAAAAAAAAAAAGAATAATTAAAGATAAAAATAAAGATATTTGTCAATTGAATTATTACTGTGTTAAATTTTTTGGAGTCGAAAAATAATGAATATTGAGTTGAAATCGGATGAATTTGAGGAAGACCAACCGACTGTATCAATTAAGTGAAGCGATTATTATACAAACTATAGTTTGGTTGATTTTATAAGTAATAGGACGAAGTGGGCAATAGGGTTAAAATAGTTTAAAATTTTAAAAAAATTAAGCAAATTTGTCTGAAATTTTTGTTTTGTTATTTATTTCTTCAATATATTTTTAAAAATCATATTAATCAGAACTATCTTTTGGTAAAAAAATCATATTAATCAAAACAAAATATAGTATTTACATAACGGTTTGATTGTCAAATCACAAACACAATTGTATGATAAACCTTGTTTAAATAAGTATATCATAAATTCCCTTGCATATCAAACTCTATAGATTTTTAACACTTAAAGGAAATCGTTCTTTCCATGCAAAGCACAAGTCAATTTTACACACCAACCAACTTATACAACTTGGTTTAACAAATGGAGGATTTGGGTATTGGCAAGGTCAACCCTTTGTTTACATTGAACACAACTTGAGACTTTTTCCAGTTGTTGGCTCTCTTTTTTTTTTTTTCAAATGTTGTGGAGGATATGAGGAATTTGATTTATGAAGAAAAAAAGGTAGAAGGTAGAGAAAAAGTCAGAAAATAATGAATTTGCTTCCTTTGTGGACATTAACAAGCTTTGAAAAATCACCCTTGCTTCTTCTTCAAGCTAAGTTGATATTGCTTAGTTTTTGTCATTTGTCAACCCTTGAGATGATTGGGGGAGCCATTTTGTTCCCCCTTCACATTTTCTGTTCTCCAAGAGGGACTCACTTGAGGAAGTTGATAATCATCTGGTTTCAAGGCTAAGGCAAAATCAGGCAATGTCGGCGCCGTTTCCATGATTCTGTAATAAAATAAATATTTATAACAAAATGTAATTTTATTAGTCCATGTACTTCTTTACATTTTACTATGCAAAATAAAATTATTACAGTAACTTTTAATCATGAATTTAGCAAAGTTTATTTACCTCTCATATGTGTATAGATCACGATTTATTCGAACCTTGCTTGAAGTATCCTTGGGAATTTTCTCAGATAGATATTTCATGGTCCCCCACAGCGGTGGATTTCTGCATCATGACTGCAAGTTAGGTGGACTGTAAACTAGCAAGATGCTACCAAAAGTACTATATTTCTTAAAGAGAGCTAGGTTTCATTCATAAATAGGGCAGCTAGATTTGGATTGGATGCAGTGTGATTGCACACAGTCACACGCATCTTGTTTGATCAAGATTGGACAATCCAGAGTTCAAAGTAGGTTTTAATTTTCGTAACGTTCGATTTTGATCGGTCGACCAAGGTGTGTTTGACTGTGCTGTCATATGGTTGTGACTGCACACAGCTCGGATTCTCTTAAAATATGGATTAGACTCCTTTAAAGCGAGCAACTCACTTTAGAGTGTAAAGTAAGGATTATCAACCATTGATTAGAATATTAAAGTTGGATATTAGAGGAACACCATAACAAATTATAAGTTTATTATGAGTCTGTTCAAACGACAACTCTTGATTTTCTTGGAGTTTATGCAATTTAATATAGCTAGGTAAACCTATATCACCACCAGCTAAGATATTTTAGTAGAACATCACGTTTACTAAAGGCATAAGAAGTTGACACACCAGAAGTATCATGAGAAACACATGTCATTCCCTCTAATTCTAAAGGAGGCACAAGACTAAGGTCATTAGCGCATAAGCCATGCACATTTGTGCAATAAGCAGACACGATTAATGCAAATTCACATGTATATAGCATGCACTCATTACTGGTTCCAAACACAAGCTAAATATAACTAAGGACGCTATCACATCATACAGAAGACACATAGCATAACAATAAGCACAAGAAAATGTAATGATGACCTTGACAATGGAGTTGCTGCATTGAATGCCTCACAGAGCTTTTTACTTTCTTTGAAATACTCATCCGCTGCTTGCAGTGCGGCTACAGCCATCCCGTGAGATTTCTCAGTATTTCCCTCATCAAGAATCAAACCATGATAATAATATGCCGCAGCCTGGTAAATCATTACAATAAACATATCATTATCTTGCATCAGTTGAATGCATCTTCTATACTCAGTTCCTGAGTTATACATGAATATGATGAAAGAAAAAGAAACCATATATGCAATAAAACATAATAACCAGATAGCATGAGGAAAATAACTGAGGGGACAAAAAACACAAACCTTTGATTCAATATACTTCCATTTGACATTAAGACGATGCTTTTCACCCCAACCATTTGACAATGGAAGGTTCATAATATTATCTTGAGCCTGAAAGAAAATCAGTCTAAACAATATTAATGTGTGTTGAATAACCATGCCCATGTTAACACACTAATGAACACTCGTGTGTGCACGCACACAGTATATAGATTTGAAACGAATATTCTGTCAACATAAAAAAGAATTGAAACAAAGATTTGTTTTGTGCAATGCAATCCACAAAAGAATTGTTCAACAAAACACAACCATACACTTCCACAATTGAAACTATATTTTGTGGAAGTATCTTTTGCATTTGTACCTGTTGCCAATATTTCACCATCTCACATGCAAGTCTACGCTTCACTGCAAGAGTTGCTTTAGTGCTATCAATTGCCATTCCAAGTTGGATATCTACACCCTATTAAAACAGTTAAATAAATAAACAACCAAATAGATATGAGAACATTTCCCTTCTCCAGTCTTATACACAACATTGGTACCATTTTACATGAGTTTCGCTGGAGAGTCCCTGATGGTATAGAATCATATGAATTCTTAATTTTCACCTCCAATTCATAAAATTTACATTTTATATGGAACTAAGATAAAAGTTCGACTTGAATTTTCGAGTAAATATGGTTATTCCCTC
>NC_021163.2:3843077-3958431 GCF_000331145.2 Cicer arietinum
GGAAAGAAAGAATAGTAATAGGATGCTTAAAACGCCCCAGTTTCAAGTACTCAACATGCAATTAAAATTTCTATAATTAGCCTAATTATGAGCAAAACGTATTTATATCCACTTCCTCATAAAATTTCATCAAACAAGTGGTTTCAAGTAGTCAATTATTTGAATACACAACATGACTGTGATAAGAATAGTATACAAGAGGTTTTCCACCATAAATAGTTACAAGATGCATTGGTTTTTTCATCCATTAAATATGATATTTCCATCTCTAAATCATTTTTTTGGGGCATTCCAATTTAAGCATGCATAAATGAATTAACAAAACGTATGACGAATTATTATTATTTGGTAGGTATGCAAAGTAAAACATTCATACCTGTCCCAGTGCTTGTAGACAGAGTGCTCGAAGAACTCCTTCTGCAAGGTCTACCGGTAAATTTCTCCTAAAATCAGAACAAACAATGAGAATAGTAATTGGAAAAAACAATGAATATGGTTGTTTAGATTACACATAACGACATGACATTCAATTTATTGCATTATAAGAGTACTAACCTGAGCTCAGCAGGCAACTGTGGAAGAACATGTCTGACAGCACAGTCAAGATATCCAGCTGACTTTAAGAAAATATCAACAGAGGCTCGTCTGTTTTCTGTTAGTAATGAGTAGTTACCGAAAGTTAAAACTCCACAGCAGAAGAGAAATACACAAGGGAATCAACGAAGACATTTCGTTAGAAACACAGTTCTATAATATGTTTTCCAGTCTATCAACTACTGCAATATATGACCAAGAGTTGAACAAAAATTACAGCAAACTAGTTAAGTTCGTATTAATCTGTCAAAATAACAAGACAATATATGACCAATGTATTGTCATGCACCAAAAAATATTCAGTACTGCTCACCTTCGGATACTTTTGGCTGATAACCATCAGTGGAAGTTCTTGGAAGAAGTAATAAATTAGCCTGTGATAGCGATAGTGTTGCCATCAAGTGCAAGACTGACAACACTTCATACCAAGCATTAGACATGGCTGTTTCCTGTAAATGCCGGTCACGCCAAAAGAAGAAAAAAAGTAGAGAATGAGAAAAAATTGATTACCAATCCTATGTATAGAATTAGATATTCAAATCAACCCTAACATGTATGCATTAAAAATGGCAACAAAAAAAAGAAAACAATTAAGAAACTACCTCTGCCTCATCCTCCTGATTCACCCAAACAAATTGTACTTTGTATTGTAAATGGCTTCCTGCACAATAAAGAGAACCAATTAATCAAGACATGCTCGCTGTTGAAAGAACTTGCATCAAGTATAAACGGGAGAAAACATGCTTTACCATCTTTGACTAATCCCAAAAGTACTGGTAAGTAGTCTTCAAGAGCCTGTAGAAGATCAGCCAGTGTTGAACCTCCTGAGAATGAAATTGAGTGATGCATCAATAAATATGACCAACTTATTATTTATTATAAAAATTAATCAGTCCTTCTTGTTAACACTAACCGTGTTGCGTGGCACTTTTTCTTTTCGTTCGTGTAATTGTAGGACCTTCTTGGCCAGCCATTACAACTATCCGAGTTCTAAGAGCAGATAGTCGTTCCACTATGTTCTTCGACAAACAATCGCCAAGTGACTGTTGAAAATCAACCGGTTTAGGGATTCTTAAACCGGGAACATACACAGAAACTTCCCCGATACTCGCCGGCCTTCTTCTATTTCCACCAGAATCCTTCGGGGTGGACACCATGCAGCCCATGTCCTGAGTACTACTTTACCTGCCGGTACAAACAAGTCACGGTGAATCACCTCCAACAATCTTATGTTTCTGTGAAGACAATGAGTAATTTGAACTGTTTCAGACATCAAGCTTCACAAATTTAAGAACAAAATGATATAGATAAAAGCTCTACAAAACTAACAAAGATATCAATTAAGCTTAAAAAGAGTTCAGAAATAAAACACTAACAACAACTTACATGGAAATTAATGGTAAAAAAGCCATCAAGACATGACTAATTAAATGCCAACCAATAAAGAAGTGGTAGTAGGTTACTCACGAGCAGCATTACTAGCTATAAGCTGTGTACTGTAACTATCCATGTTATTATAAAAAAAAGAAAAAAAAATAACACAATATTTTATTCATCTGCATTGATTTTTCTTCTTTTTTCATTTGGCCTTTTTGCAGCTGCATTATTGGTTCTAACTTATTTATTTGTTATGTCCTCATTTCATAATCTAAAGTCTTAATAATTAATAATAAGAACCTAAAATTTACCTAACTAACCTTGTCCTTAGCTCTGGCAGTTTCACTGGTGAAGTCAAAAGTTAGGCTTATTTTCTTTGCCAAAAATTCACAGGCAGGAAAAGGGTTTGAGGTTGAGAAAGCTATAGACATAAAAGAAACTAAAATCACAAGAATGACATGAAACATGACAATTGTGGTCCGTGTAAAGGTTTCATTGTTGTAATAATAATAACAATAGAAAAAAAGGTTTCAAAAGATTACAACATGCATGGTGATGAATGAATGAATGAATGATGATAATAAAACATAAAGGTATCTTTCCCTCGTGTACCCCATTACATCAACAACACAAGCAACAACAAACAAATCAATTAGAACTCCTCAAGGTAAAGTAGCTTCAAACAAAAGGTTTTTTGGATCATAAAATTGAAGAAAAAGAATTATTGACTTGTGAGTAAAGAATTTACAAACAAGTACAAAAAAGCAACAATAGAAAATTAAAAAAACTTGCATTGTTTAATCTATTTTCCTTCCACCAATTGATGGAAAAACGTGTTTTGTGCTCCATTGGGTTAATCCAAGTTTGAAGTTCAAAACTTTTTCAAATTAATGAGAAAAATGCTCCATTGGACTATTTAAAAATCAAACACAACCTTGTATTTCAAAGCTTGGATTAATCACCATCCAAACCCAAAAAAGAAAAAAAACTTTTTTTTCTTCAAAATTCATCCCAATTCATAAGATGAACTAACTAGGTTGAGCTATTTTTCAAACAAGGTATAGAAATATTCAAAATCAGTATCTAACCTATAAAAGCATTAATTGATTTTGATGAATAAAATCAATTTTCACTACTGAATTTATCATACAACTTAGCTCAATAATCCAATTAAGATTAACTTGCTAATGGGTCTTACCCTGAATAGATAGTGGCAACAGTAATTGAGCAAAGCAGAGTTACCAAACTTCAATCCAAATTGAGAATCAAAGGAACCCTAAAAAAAAGAAGAGAACTTGAGAGGTACCCACTTAACAAAGTGGCTTTGAAGGTGAAGATCGAAGAAGTGAAAGAGTAAAAATGAAAAGAATGTGATTCTAACCAATTTCCTTCAAAACAGAAGAACAGAGACAGAGACAGAGAGTCTTATTTAACAACAAAATGTAATTCTATTCTAACTATTATTTCTTTATTAAATATTTTAATTATTTATTACTATTATTATTACTATTATTATTATTATTATTATTATTATTATTATTATGGAATGGTATTTTTATTTGGTGTATCAATGGGTTCCACAATTAAACATTATTTATTTATAATTTGTTAATATTAATATTTCATAAGGTTTTAGTTTTTTTAATCTAACACTTCAAAACAGTTTATTAAAAAAATCTTACTAATGACTGTATATCATTATATCTCAACATTCACTTATTTTATTAATATCTATTAAGTGGAATCAATAAAAAAAACTGTGCTTGGAGAGTACTCTTCTCTTGATAACCACTATTTTTTTTTTTCATCTCCAATATAGAAGTAGCTAATAGCTTCCTAAGAAACCTCATTCAAGATGATTTTATATTTTAATTATACTCTAATTAGATATTGGTTGTTGTTGTTTAATTATATTTTCCTACATAAGACATCTATATATTTATATTCTTGTATGACACTGTCTTCAAGGTTGTACTGGATAAGTACAGCTAGATGCTAACAAATGGTATTATCTCTTTTTGTCTTTGAGATATTATTGTTATTATTATTATATAAAAGGTTAAATAATTATTTAATTTCTATAAAATTTTGAATTCTTATTTTTAGTCATCGTAAAAATAATTGTATTTTTTAATTCCTGTAAGATTATTATGCAAAGATTATATAGTCTTTTATGGAACAAAACTTCTATCAATTTTTAATTTTTTTAATGATATTTTTAAAATATATTTAAAATAATATTAAAAGTTTATTAGCACAAATTTAAAATTTTTAAATATCATATGTTCAATTATAAAAAAATTCTTAATATATAAACCTATAGATCGAATTTTAAACTATTTTTTTAGTGAAACTTTTTATAGTATTTTAAATATATATTAAGAAATCATTCAAAAATATGTGTTCATGTTACAATAAGGACTAAAAATATTTGCAACATTTTGCATAGACTATAAAATGTGACTCTTTTTATAGAGATTTAAAACGAAATTTTAAAAGTTTATTGATGACAATTGTAATAAAGTGATTAAGTTCAAGTGATTAATGAAGTTTAAGATTGAATTTTGGTTTAAATAATTTTTTACTGGACTTTATTTATATCTTGGATCAACTCTAAATTAAAACCAGAAAATATTTACATGGTACCCATTGTATAAAACTGTATTTTTGAATCATCTTTTAATTTTTCTTTAAATCTATATATCTTGCATCTAAAATTACTCTTTTTTCCCTTTTTTATATATATACTTTCTAATTTTAAAAATATATTAAAATAAAATAAAAATATTTAAGCGAAAAATAATTTGATACGTATAATTTCAATATCTGAATATCAAGGAATGGTCAATTTGGATTAAAAAATCATTTGAATAGTCTTACATGAAATGGGTATGTTGATATTATAATATTAATAATATTAATTTTTAGTAATTATATTCTAAAATCACATGAAATAAGTATTATATTAAAATCAAAGTAATTTTAATTTTAAAATTTAGAATAAATATGGAAGTTTGTTATCAGAAAACACATAATTCATTCTGAATATATATATTTTTTAATTTGAGAACAACTTGTGTTTTAAAATGAGAATATGTACTTAATATTGATTAGATGTATGTGTTATAAATTTAACAAATAAAGCTGACCAATAAAAAATTATTATTAATTTAAAATTTGTTAAAATAATGTTTTTCAAGATATTGTTAAAGTTATGACTTCTCTATACTTAAAAAAAGTGGGCAACATATAATACTAATAATAATATTTTTGAGGGCATATATAATATTAAAAAATAATTAGTACTAGTTCTTATAAGTTATTAGCCGTCTTTTATAGTGGCACTAGGAAGGGGTATTTGGAATAACCGTGGGTGCCAAGTGACAACAGTGCTAAGAATGTTACATGACACATTGCTTGCCGTCTCAGTCTCTTTTATTTTCGTCCTCCAAATAAATGCTAATAATAATACACAAGTTGGGTCAAGATATTATTAGATCCAAAAATTTCATTGAGGTTATAAAACCAAGAAACCTCATCCTCATGTAGTACTTGCACGTTTACTTATATATATATATAATATATATATATATATATATATATACCAATTTTAAGTATCAAATTGAAAATTTCTTCCAAATTGTTAGAATCAAATTTAAGATGATGGATTAATGCGTCAACTTCAATTCATGGTCTTGGCAAACTCCATTTACATTTTTTTAACTCTATAAAATTAGAAAGATACTATTCCATTCATCTTAAAATGAATCATATTAAATATTGGGTATTAGTTAGTAAATCATTAAATTAACAAGTGGATATGATATTTGCAATAAGTGATTATAAAATAAATAGATGTTAAACTCACATAACAATTTAATAATGCAAACATATAATGTTTAAAATGGGCAACATCTTGTGACAGGAATCTTGCAACTTTTCAACAGCATTTCCCCTAGCCCCCATTTTAGTGCAAATTCTAAATGTATGTTCTGACTTCTGAGTAGTAATGTCACTAAGGTATCTTGAATCCTGTCACATTTCTGCCTGCAAAGAAAATGCATGAATCAAAATTTAAGTCACAATGTTACTCATCATTTTAGTTATATGTTTTGCACCTTTTTCCCTACATCCTTTTTATGATTGTCTAGTGGTGACACATTTTAATTAAATTAATTTTAGTTAAAAATAAGTTAACTGTAAAAATAATTTATATTTAGATATATTTATGTAAAAGTGAATTGAAAAAAAATTACATTTAAAATAAAAAACTACAAATTTTAATTTCAAATTAGAATTAAAAACCTTATGATTTTCGTTCATGATCAAAGTTTAGGAAGTTGATGCTTAATGTGAGTTGAAACTGATGTGAGATCAAAGAAGCGAAAAGCACTCATATCAATTCCCTAAATCACAGGGCTTGCAATAGTATTTAATAATTTTGTCAAAATTTGAATATCAAGAAGCTTACACAGAAAAGTACATGAAAGCATGTTGACGTCAAGTGGTCCAATGTGGGTCCTCTCTACAACAACCAAACAAACTGTCTTTTTTTTCTTCTTCTTTTTGCTTCATTATTTACTTTTTTGTTTTGTTATGGAAGTAAAGGGCTAAAGCCCAACACAACGAAGAAAAAAAACTGAAAGCTCATTGGAAAATCAACAATACTCCTATTGGGCAGGGAGGTAAAAGAGGGGGGAAATTTTACATCAAAAAATTTATCTACAAAAGTTATTTGTAAACTATAGACATAATGTGTGGGATAAAGAGAAATGTTTTAAAGATTTAATTTATCAATAAAGAATAATGATCAAGAATGAGACCCACCGTCACCTTCAAGTTAGATTCAAAATCAATAGTTACAAAACCCATCTCAAATGATAACCTTAAAAGAATAATTCATAATTATTTCACAGTGATAGAACAAACACTAAGAGACTAAACAAACTCAAACAAATAGTTAACATGATGGTCACAAATAATACCTCTGACCAATGCAGTCTGGTTAATCATATCGTCATTCGCATTTAGCTTCACATGACCAAACTCAAGAGGAATCCAATAAATAGGACGAGACACATTTTTATGTGATAAAAAGTGTTGGAAAATGGATTCATTGAGAGCTTTACATGCATAAATTTGTTATTTTCGAGTCGGAATTCATTAATATATGTTATAAAGAGATACATAAACACAGTAAATTACTAAATTGGAACTCAAAATTTTGAATGTCTGACAATTTTGGGCTCCAAATTTACGATTTAACAAAAGTATCAATTGTATTGAATCATGTCAATCAAATTACTCCCTCCGTCAAGTAGCTCTATTAAGCGTATTTATGTGTCACATTTATTAACATGGTGGCTTCTCCACACATAAATCATGATGCACGAAACATTTTAACATCTAACGACTATAATTTCCACCGTCTCTATTTATCTTATTCCTCAAAATATGAAAATTTGCAAATACAATATCTTATTTCCCCTAAAAATACATTTATTATTTCTCTAAATCTATGAAGTTTAATGAAGATGCACTCATAGTATAATAAAATGATTTTACACTGTCATCCATTAACCATTCACTTTATTGTCACATAAGCATTATAAAAATGTTTTATTAAAAGTAACTGTAAGAAACTTGATTTGATTTTAATTGGTTGTTAGTGTAAAACTAGTTTACACTAACATGCCTACCCTATTTTTTCAAATCTCAATTCCTAAATTCAAAAAATGATTGATAGAGTGAACAATTGATTGACGTGATTAATATGAAAGACATTTAGTTAATTTATAGATTTGAAGTCTGAAATTGTTTGGTTATCGTAATTTTGAGTCTCAATTTAATAATTTACTCGATCTATATGGAGATGTAAAATTAATAATAAATAAATTACTTTATTTAGACATTAGTTACAAATTAATTTCTTTAGTTAGAAATTAATTGTTCTAATTTAAATATATAATTTATTATATTTATTATTATAATCAACTTTATGATTTGATCCAAAAATTATCTTTATTTTTACTCAATACCAAGTTTTTGCATATTTTATTAGTTGATTCACAATCAACTACCTCACGATGACATATAAATTACGTCATATTAGAAAGAAAATGTCATAAAAATAAAAAATAAAAAACTCAAACTAATTTGGATCCCAAAAAATATATTCGAGAGGTCCTAAATATGTTATCTGTCGTTAGCGTTTGAAAGTGCATGATGCCTATTTCCTAGAACTAGATAATGCTCATCATTTACCTTCAATTCCCATCCCTCTGGAGAACCTTGTCCATACGTATAATCACCAAATTAAGCTAAAATGAATTATATCCAATTATAATCGTCAATTTGTTTTTCTTTGTTTCATTTTCATATGTCATCTGATAGAGATCACCTCGACTTTCTAAGAGATTGACAATGATTCATGGGAGATTAATTGATGTCGAACCTTATCTTTTACAATATGATATTTAATTCTGATAAATTCATGGGATAATTAATTGTGATATATTCTTATATTTTTTCTATTTTTATTAACCTTCTTTGTATTATATGATTTTGATTTCCTGAAAAAATGATACATTTAAATATGCATATTGTGTATTTGGTGCAACATTTAAAATGAAGTTTACTCTTAAATAAAAATAAAAAGTTCAATTTATCAACAACATAAAAAGTTTAATTAACCTATAAAAATATAGAGGTGTGTTATTTAAACACATTAACATCAGAATTAGATATTGTATTTAAAATATAATTAAGAACGATGTATATATACATGATGTTGAATATTTTGTATGTCAAACATTTTCAAAAAATATAACGAATATATTTTTTTGAAATTTAATTTAAATACATTAATTTTTAATTATTATTTATATTTATATTTTATTTTGGAGATAGTAGCTCTTAGCGAAACAATCAAAGCTTGTTTGGATTCTAAGAAATGGTAATGTGCTAGGCTATACATCTCATGTAATTCATATGGTAGTGATGGCTTAATTAAAAAACCAAATACAAAAAGCATACTTTGATCCTTTTATACTACACTCGTTCTCTGTATCTACAAACTAATAAACTAGCTAGCTAGGACATAAATAAAGTAACTTGCCAACAAATTAGTGTTTGTGTGTTGCTTTAACTTCAATCCCTATATTTTCCAAAATGCTTCATTTTAAATATGAAATAAATTCTATCATGTATAATTTATTAAGGAAAAAGTATCATTTTTTTAGATAAAAAAACTACATGATAATTTTTGTGTGATGATGCAAGATTACATTTTATTCTCTCGTATATAAATTATATATAAGAGAATCAATTTCCTTCAAATACACAGTTTTTCACTTTAATTCCTAAACAAAGATTTTCAATATCTAATTAGTCCTTTGAATATGATTTTTATATTTGTGTAGTCAAAATTATTTCTATGGTGTGACAATCACATATTGATGCTACCTAGACACTTAATAAGTTGATGGCGGTAATAGATAAAGAGTTTTAAGCAACTAACTATTTTTAATTTTAAAGATTAATTTATTATTTTATAAATTTAAAAAACTAAATTGTTCTATTCCTATTGTCATGAATTAAAATGTTGATTTGCTTGGCAAAGTTCGCATAAAGGTGAAGATGTCCTACAAATTTTTTTGATAAAGTTACTCATTTAATTATTTATTTTAGAGTTTAATGATTTTATATTATCAATATAAAAATAATTTTATATTGACATTTAATGAAAAAACACAATAGATTTTCATAAATTTATTTTATAATTACAACTTAAAAATAACCGTTAACTACTACACTTTAATTAGGCGTCAATATTAAAAAATTACACTGATCATATATGTCCTATTATTTCTTTGTTTTAATTTTTTTGTTTGAATTTAGTTATTTTTTATGTTTAAAATAATTATGTGTTTTTATTTGTCTCATTTTTCAACCCAGCATTGTTATTTAAACACAAAAAATAGATAAAAGTAGTCGACACTGTATAAATATATGTATCCAACTCAAATATCATGATTGATATGTGTTACATGCTAACTAAAATAAAAGAAAAATATTATATATATATATACTCGGTGTCAGTCTGTCATATATTTTTTTTCTCTTGTTATCCGTTTTCAATTCAAATTTACATACATAAATAATCATTCACTTAATACAACAAAAATGTTATGTCTGCGGCTCCACGTACACCAATGTCATTTTGAAGTTACTTTTGGATAACGAGATTTTAAATTCGTGATTAAAATTAATAAAAAAGTTTAAAATTATATAATTAAAGGCCTCATGAAATAATAATATTTTAGATAAAAATGAAACGTTCTTAATAACAATGGTAATAATGTAAAAATTATTTATACAGACTATTCTCTTAAGTTCTGTATTTAAAAAAAATATACACATATATTAAGGAATCAACCAATTTTTATTGAAATTCAAAAATCAATAAATTAACTTCTAAAATTACTCTTAGAATATTTTGTAAACATAAATACATTAATTAAGATATTGAAAATAGGAATAAAAAATTTAAATTAAATGAAAGACATTATAGAAAAAATAATATTTAATATAATAAAAATCATTGAAAGTTATTTATATTTTAAATCATAAAATACTATTTTGTTTTATTTATATTTGAGATTGGAAGAAATATAAATATAAATATATATATATATAAATTAAATAAATTTTTTAATTAATAAATTAAGAGGTTAAACTCTTCTTGTATGCTTGGAGTCTCAACCCATATAACGATTCAATATCTACTTCTTGAGATCGTGTTGTAACAAATCATGAAGTAGGTGCCAAATATATGCTTTTGAAATATCATTTGTTTTATGCACTGTGATAAATACACATTGTTTTCAAAAATGATTGAAGTTGATATCTTGATATAAAAAAATGAATATAATTTGGCAACAGTATATATAAGATGTTGTCATTGCTGTTTGGCGACCGACTATATTCGTATAAAACCACCGTCCAAAGTTTCTGAGTCTTCCACGTGCTCGCCACGTGACGTCACGTTAACCGGTGATGACGTAAGAGTCAGCCGCGATATAAATGGACGGCGGCAATTACTGCCACGTGGACAACTACTAAAGAAGGAAACGATAGGGATAGCACGTGTTCTTGCCGTTTGTGGAATTTGGAAGCCATTCATTGGACGACACGTGGAATAGACAGTTGCCTAGGATGAATAAATTGCGAAATTGGGATTGTCGTGTCATGTTGAGTGGTTGAAATATGCAACACATGCATGGAGCTAATCATTTGTGATTTCTGTTACTACTCCTCCTTCGTCTCATTTTAAGTAGGAGTTTTATTATTATTTAGGATATGGTGTAGCTTATCAAAAGATATGTTTATAATCTACTATTGTTATTTCTATTTGATTAATAAGTTTTATCATCGTATCAAATGCTATACGATAGAATTTATTTTTTCAATGATATAAAATAAATTTATGTATAATAATATAAGACTATTTTAGCTGTGCACATTAGAAAATTTTAAAGTTTGATTAACCAAAATTTAATTTAGTAAATATATGTTTTGATCAATGGAGGTCAGTTTAATAAAATTATTATGACACTATAATAATATTATACAAAATTTAAAGTGAAGTTTTTGTAAAAATAATAGTGTTATATTGTGATTTTATGAATTTTAACATGTGCAATATTTTTTTTTTATTAATTGAGTATTTTTTGTATCAACTATAAAAATTAACTTATCAAATCTTAATTTGTGTCTTTCAATTAAAAATATATTAATGATATTGATTTTTATGATATTTTTTCAGAGTCATATCACATCATAGGTTATGCATTTTTTTTATACATACGTGGTCATGCAATAATATAAACTTTTAAAATAATTGACTTATAATATTAAAGCCGATGTGACCGACCAGTTTAAAATTGAATCATATATTAATGATCCTTTTCATACTTTTAATAAAACCCTTTATTTGGACTAAAAGAAATTTAATTTAGACGCGATCTATGTTTTGATGTTTTAAATTCAAAACACCTTTATACGAGGGAGTATATATAATATAGTCATAAAGTTACAAATATTTGTTAGAATAAATCTACTATTTTTTGGACGAGTATATATGTTAACAATATTACTAATAAAATGTTGAATATTAACATTAGGTACATTCTAGCATTACCTATATATATAAATAGTATGTTCGTATTTGCATGAATACACACGAAGGTCAGATGAAGAAGTAATTAGAGATTTGCGATATATAAATATGATGGTCGATCACATGTATTTGGTATCCCTAATCATGAATAATTTAGACAAAGATGAACCTATTCACAAGTAAGTGTGGGCAATTGTTGTAATTAGTTTTGAAAAATAAATATTTTTCATATTTAATATATTAAAAATTAAATATATAAAAAATAAAATAATTTCATTTCTATGCAATGACAAAGCAAATTTTGATCAACTATATGAGTGTCTTATAGTATTTACAGTAAAAATTACACATTATTAATAATTTAACGGTTGTTATTGATTGACAGTGTAAAAAATAATTAAATTCACAATATAAATTAATTAAATTTTAAAGAAAATGACACATATTATAGATTGTGTCTCTACTATGTTTGGATTTTTTAAATAAATATGTGAGCATTGTTATAATACTCTTTAAAATATTAAAATCACAAGCTATTTTGAATATGTCTTTTATTAGTCATTTTAGTTTTTAAATAGCTTTAGATAATTAATTTAATATTTATTTTTTGTTAATTACTTTGGTGTATAACATTTATAACAAAAGAGATAATTAAAAATTTATTTGTAATTTTAATAAATTTAGATAGTATAATTACATCAGACAATATTTAAAAGAAATAATGATGTCTCACTGCTCAATGTCTGGGCCCGTCATATGTTTAGGTAAGTAGTAAGATGTATTTGTTATCCACAAGGATTAAACTGTATTCACGTTTGTAAAACAAGAATTGTAATAGAGAATTTGAGCCTGTAACACAACTACATAAAGCACTGTTGGGTCAAGTGATTACCTTCAAATTTAATTTTTATTCCCATAAATACAATAAGTGGACAATTTTGCGTTCGCATAAATATTAAAACTTGTTATTTTTTATTCTCTTATCATTTCATTTTTCTAGTACAAAAGTGATTATCAATATTTAAAAAAAAGAAAAAATTAAGTTTTTCAGTACATAAGTTACACTCCAGAAAATTTATTTTTAAGATTTTTGATATCAAAAATCTTATTTGATGTTTTTCAGAACTACCAGAAAACTTCTTTCAATATTTTTAAAATACAACTGAGTACTAGAATACTTTTTAAAGTTTTTCGATAGTTACTGAAAAACTTGAAATTACAAGATTTCATGAAGTTTTTTTAATTTTTTTTAATTTTGTATTCCTTTATCATTTATTTAATTCATTTTTTAAAAAGATTGTGTACCAGAAATTTTTGTAACTAGTTTTCTGATACAGAAGAGTTTATTGAGGCAACTTTTCTTTGACCTTTTTAACTTTTGTTTACTGAAAAATTTTAAAATAAAAATTCTGATAAATACCTTTTTAACCTGCTATACCGGAAATCTTATAAAAAAAATTCGGTAATTTTTAAAAATCTTTTACTTACCGAAAAAATTGAATTATTTTATAGTACGTAAAATAGTGTAAAAAATTAAAGACAAATTTGGCATTTTTAAAATAGTATGGGGGTATAGGTAAAATTAGGGGTACAAGGTATAACTTTATACTACTTAACTACGTCCCTTTAAGTTCTTTAAGACTCAAGCCCAGCTTTGGCAAAAGAAAGACTCAAGCCCAGCTTTGGCAAAAGAAAGACTTAAGCCCAGTAAATAAAAATGTTAAATCTAAGGCCCAACTAGAAGGAAAAATATAGGATATGGTTATCCCCACCCGTATACATTAAAACACACCCCATCTTTTCTCAAATGACAAAAGTATAGTATACCTCTCCAGTTTTCATTTCCATTTCCGCATTCGCACACACTTATAAAAAAAATTTGTTTGTCTTAAATAATTGTTTATTGTACCCATCGAAACACAAATGGGGAAATTTAGTTTACTAAGAATGATATGGGGGTCTTATTGAATATTGTAGGAATTATGTAACAACTCCCAACAAATATTGGACTTTATAGATAAAAATAAAACAAGCTTGTAACATGAAGACAGATATTAAAATAGTATTTTGTAATAATTTTTTCAATACATTTATTTATTTAATAAAACTAATCAATTTTATCACTTTGAAAATAAATCTAATAAATTAGACTCGAATAATCTTGTGGATGTAAATCACACGTACAAATAGTTTAAATATATATATATATATATATATATATATATATAATATGATATGATTTAGATACATTAATAAAATTTAATAAAAAAGTTATATAAATATAGAATACTTGTAATAAAGAAATAAACATTAATAATTTTTATTATCATATAATTAAAATGACTACACTTTATAAAAAATATTTGTGATCGAAACAAATATCTTTTTGTCTGTATTTTTGTCTGTATTAAGAAAACAAAGATATTTGTGATAAAAAAATGTAGAATTTTTATCTTGATCAAAATATATTTTAACCCGTTGTCAATCCAGAAGCTGTGATAAAAATGGATTGTGGAACTTTACTTTTTTTTTATGGAGGTGAGAGGGGTTTCTTCTCTACAAACAAAAAAAAATGAATATTTTAAAAAAAATTATTTAAATTTTAGTTTTTTTAACTCATCATTTTCATGATTTCATCTTTAAAATGATCCCTGTTCAAATCGAACTGAACTTTTCTTAACATAGTGTCACGTGTGAGTATGTTTACCAATTTTTCCATGGCGTGACAACTCAGTCATATAGTTGAAGATGCTAACTCTTCAATCACACATTGTTGGCTTCCACTATCCTGCTCCAAATAGGAATCACTCATCTCCCACATGTCAATGTCATAGGTTGCTTCAATTTCTCTTTCTATTATTATAAATATTTTTATAAATAGATGTCTATTATTTCGTATATTAACAACCAAAACATTTTTATTTAGAATAAAAAACACTTTTTAATATTTTAAATAAGTAATAATAGTTTTATAAAATTCATTTAAATTAATAGTGATTAAAAAAAGTGTAAGTTATGAATTGTTTGACTCATGCGTAAGCGTAAGTGATTAAATCTTACAACTATAAATGAATTAAATATTCAATATTAAGAGTGATAATTTATATATTTAATATTTTAAAGAAATTTGTGATGATCATGAACGTTTAAGTCATTGTTGCTCTTAATACTTCTCGTGACTCTTAAACAAGTGGTATCAAAATTTGACGATTTTAGATTGAAGATATAGTGTTACTTGTTTTTATGAATCATTTGACTCATTGTAACTCCGACACTCCTCAGATTCTCCAATAAGTAGTATCAAATGTATGATTTAATTTGGTGGAAAAACAAGATTAAGATCTTAATGTAAATCAAGTCTAATGATGTTGATGACTCACACTTGAGAGGAGTGAGTAATTAATCCTACATCAATTAAAAATAAAGAATATATATATATATATATAATAGAAATGTGACTCATATATTCCCTATCATTTAATTTTTAATTTTTAAATGCAGACTAACAATCTTACATTTTTTATTTATTTAGACAAAGTAACATTTCAAATTTCTAATAACCCATCTCTAGTAACAATTTTAGAAAATCATTCTATTAACTTACAAAAAAGAATCTTAATTAAATTTCAAACAATACGTAGATTAATTACTGAAATATTTTTATTTTTTATTATTAACACAAATTAATTTTTTATTGTTGTTGTTGTATATAGACAAAATAATAAACACTACTTAAAATTCACGCACATCACTGTAAGTCTCAAGTTTGAAACAAAATTTTAATTTGACTATATCAATATTTTTCAATTGAGTTAGGTCTTATATACTAATTGTTTTTTAATATGCTAATATTAAACTTCAGTGATATTTGTTTAGTTTTAATGTATATATTTAGTTATAAATTATTTTAATTTCTTTTTCTATTTGATAATCGATTTAAAAGTTTTTTTTACAAAGTATGTCCAATAAAAATTTGGAATTCAGTAAAGAAATTTAATTTTTTATTTTTTTTAAATAAATAATAAATAAGAAAGTTAACAAAAGAAAATAGTTAAAATGAAGAAAGAAAAACTAATATTAATTTTAAAGATGAAAAATAAATTAAATAAAAAGTATAATTTATATCAATATCTTCCTATTTAAGTAAGTTTCTAAAGAAATTGTGAGATATTATAATCAAAAGTAAAAAGGTTTACGGTATTAACTTACACTTTCTAAAAAGTATTTGGGTGTAAATTATATATATATATATATATATATATATATATATATTTCTCATGTGTTTTTTAAATGTTATTATCTGAGAGGATGCGAACTCGAGGATGGTTATTTAAACCTTTAAATTTGTGTTGAGTAAAAGAAAGAAAAAATGTAGAGAATGACACACATGATTTTTATACTCCTTCACTCAATGAAGGCTACGTCCACTCCTCACACACTTGTGAGATTTTACTAATGATCAAACTGATCGACCTCTCACAGAGGTTTATTACACTTTGTGTATTCTTTAGCCTCACCAAGCTTACAATTTTGTTTCTAACAAGTTCCAACTATTTCCAAATGTAACTCACGTGAAAATTACAAAGTGATATGAGTATGATTGTTTCTCTTTTCTTAAATACTTTCTAAAAAGATATTTCAAAGATCTAGTGTAGGATTATAGAAAATATGAAGAGATGATGAATATTGTTCTTGATAGCTTTAAGATACTCGATCTTTTAATGCAATGTTGTTGTGTATTGGATAATGGAGAGCATACTGCCTTTTATAGAGACTTTGAGATAACATTTCCAAGTCGCAAGTGATTTATGACCGTTGGGTACTTTAATCAAAAAGTCCAAGGTCTTTCCTCATATTTACGAAATTGTCATCCAGCTGTCCTTGGACTAATGCAGTTCATCCTCCTGCACGAGGTTCAATATTCCTAGGAACTTGGACATGTGTTGTCCTTTTCTTTTTCCTTTTTTTAAGACATGTAAGACCACACGTGACGTCCTTTTCTTTTTCCTTTCTTTAAGACATGTAAGAGCTACATGTGATGTTCTTTTTCTTTTTCCTTTCTTTAAGACATGTAAGAGCTACATATTTGTTGTATTAGCTACTGCCTTTTTGTAGGTTGATGATGGGTCATTTTCAGCATGTGAGAGATATGTTGGGTCGCTTTCAAAGATGTTGACCATAGACTCATCCTAGTTAATCCTTCCTCGTACCTATTATTTTGCCTTATGACTTCTTTCTTTCAAAAGCTTTATTTATTCATTCTTTAATATTGTTTTCCCTTCACTTAATGAATAAAACAATTTATTTCAGTGAGGAAGAGTATTTTGCAGATTTGAAGTTTCATCCTCTTACGAGGTCATCCTCTCAAATTCCAATCCTCCATATTTGAATCAGATTTTTCTCATTTTTGTCTTAATGACTAATAATTTATTTTCTTATATGAATTCACTCAAAAGCACATATTAGTCATTAACTACAATCATAATCGTTTAAGTAATTTTGTTATCATTAAAATTATTTGAGAGAGATTTTGTCTCAACACTATTGACTAAATGAGTATGTTCTTGACAAGTTACTCATTTTAATAATTCGATGTAAATGACATTTTTTTATTGAGTAAATCAACTCCACGTAATTTTATAAAATTTTAAAATTATTGGATACCTCATTAATAAGTTTTTAAAAAATATAGATAAATAACGATTATTAGATTACATAGCTACGAGTTTTGAATTTATATAAACCTTGGTGTATTTGCTCAATAATATATTATATCGATAATGAACAATTGGATTAGAGAAATTCATAATTTATATTGAGTTTGTAAATAGAGTAACATTTATCGGATTTACTTATAGAAGTGGAGATCCGTTGACTCAAATAGCCACTCTAAAATGAGTTATTGTACTTAATAATACACTAATATAACTCAATATATATTAGACGTAAAAGATATTTAAATTTAAATGTAAAAGTACGGTAAAGTTAGTTTCTATGTGATTAATAGAACGAGTATTGGTTAACTAATTCTATATATAGATATTTTCATTTATCTCTTTTTTCGTTGTATCATTATAAAATTTATTTTTAATCCAAGTATTTTTTGTTCATGGTTTTTATCAATAACAATAGCATTATAATAAAAAATTAACATATTTTGTTATTATCGAATTAAATCATTAATAATTTAATAACATGTCATCTATAAATAAGTTTTACTATAATATTATATTTTAAATCTAACACCACTAAATTATTTTGAGATTTTTCTATTTTAAAATAATTAATATTTATTTATTAGATTAAAGCGATATTCTTCTCGGTGGAGCTTTTTGCGAGAGTAATGAAATGAATGTTTAAATAGAGAATAATTTTAATTTTAATTAAAATAAAATTTTTATTAGAAATTCTTTTATATTAAATATAGGAGATTAAATTAAAAAATAAATGTACTAGTATAAATAATTTGATCAACTTTATATATTATATATTGATGCAGAAAAAATAACACACTTACTTATTAAACAATTAAGAGTATTTATACACTTTTTTATTTTAAAGAATGACATAAAAATTGTTCAAAAATAATAGTTAAATTGTGTTACATATTAAATGTATTTGCTCCCAAATTTAATTTATATTAATTATTATCGTAAAGAATTTTGACGGTATCAATAAATAATGACCTTTAAAATATCAATTATGTATAAATTTTTCAAAAACTATATTTTTAAATAGTATTTATAAATAATTATGATAAATTAAAGTTATAAAAGTTTGAATATATGACAATTAAATTCTTTGGTCTAGTGAGTTTAAATGTGTGGCAGTATCGAGTAAATTAAGCTTATACGATGACACCCTGGTGGATAGTGGGCAATTCTTTTGGTGGTGTCATAGACATATATACCCTGGGCCATGTGATTTGTATGACTCAGGATCTGCTACCCATGTGAATGCTTGCTTCTGCGGTTGTTGTAACTTCCATACTCATCATCATCACTTCTCTGCTGATTATACATATTTATGGCCCATAGAAGAACAACATTCACTATTCCGTACTCTACCAATTAATATTGCCAAATCAACAAATACCTGCTCTTCAAATCACTACCAACCCATCTAATTTCTTGCCACTTTCTTCCCTCACATTTGAGAAATATTATATATATTATAGATGGAAAGATATCACCTGAAACTTATTCAAAACCGTTAAATATTAAATTCAACATCAGTACACAATATTTAATTAATTAATATTAGATCCAATAAATTATTAAAGAGAGAATCATATATATTACTATTAAAATTTATCATGTATAGTATTATCTTCAGCTGAACAATTAATAACAATAGTTTATTCTACATTAATTATGGAGTGATTATAAATGAAAGAAATATAATGATAATTTTCTCAATTTAATTTTGTTTAGTATTAATGTATTTACGGTTGAATGTAAATTATAAGATATCACTTGTTTTTAGCTACTTGTTATGGTGTTTCCATTATATCATTATTATGAATTTGTGTCTTATTATAAGACAATTTACTATATTGAAAAACAAACATCACATACACCCCTCTTCAATTCTTTTCCTACAACTTTGAATATCTTCCTTATACTTCTTGACGAGCTCTAGGATCTAAAGTCGAACTATTCTGAATCCACTTGTAATATAATTAAAATTGGATCCGCCTGCATATGAGGCTAAATATGGCTCTGGAAGCTTCTAGTTTATAACTAAGATTTATTTAATAATAATTACTTATACATTTATAGCACTTTTTAATAAATTAATTCAGATAATTTTGAGAGTTTTTGGTTTATAATTTACTTTTTATTTATTTATTTATTTATTTTATCCTTTATTACTGTAACAATTTTTTTTTTATATTTTATAATTTCTTAATTATAAATTAAAATAAATAATTTATATGATTTAAATTTAAAACAATTGGCTTAATTGCAGTTTTAATTCCTCTATTATTATCAATTTGTGAGATTAGTTTTCATATTTTAAAAGTCAACAATTTTAGTCTCTCACGTATCTTTGAACTAAAAAACGACGACTCAATATATTTTTAATGACGTGACATATAATTTAATAATATATAATTATCTAGATGTATTAATTATTTATATATAATTAATTAAATTAAAAATATAAAAAATTTTGAAGTTAAAATCTAAGTTTTTTACGACGTTTTATTCCAATTTCATATGTATTAATCATTTTATATTATCCTATTATATATTATGTTATTTAAAACATCTTACGTTATTATTTTTTAGTTAAAAAATTAGAGAAAGATACTAAAATTGTCCACTTTTAAAATAGAATGACCAATTTCCAGAATCAGTAAAAATAGAGAGACTAAAATTATAATTAAGCCTAAAATAATTTTAATAAAAAAATATTTTAAAGTCAATTATTTAAAATACTTTATTTAGTATATTTAAAAATAAACAAACTACCTATATAAATATAAAATAATATATCAAATTAATAAATAATTTATTTATTATAATTTTAAATTATTTATAAATAATTTTAAAATTTTAAAATAATTAATATTTTAAAGTAAATAATCTATTTATTTAATTTAATTTAAAATAAATAAATAAAATAGATTTAAAATAAACAAATAAAATAGATTTAATATTTTTTTATTAAAAATAATTTTTATGTTATTTTATATTTTTAAATTAATTAAACTGTTAATTTTATCAAATACTTCAATTAACTTAAAAATAATTTGTTAATTTTATGAGACAGAGGCTATATATCGAAACATATCCAAATCGGGTTTCTAAGAGCATGAAATCTCAAACTTGGATTGTCTAAACATGTAAAAATACACCTCAATAGACAAAAGAATTGGAGTATGATTTGAAGCTCGTTAGATTCCTTAAACTACACGAGTAAAAATATTTAGCCAACTGTTGGTCACTATGGCTCGGTCAATAAAGTCAGAGTCATTCATTCATTGCTTCCATCAAACAATTTAGCAACCAAGTTGGTGATATACGACTATTTTATGATAGATTAAATAAATTATTGAAATTATTTATGGCACATATAAATTCATAAATTCTATCACTCAAAATTAATTTAACTTGTATTTTAACTCAACTCATTTAAATTGGGATTTAATTTCAATTAATTTATTTAAAGTTAATGATATTTGATTCAGGTGATAAATTTAATATTTTGAACACGCAAACTCAATCTATTGACATGTCATATATGTTTTTATTTTTATTTTTATATTTTTGATGTATGGTTAAAATTTAGTTGTTCAGTCATATTTGAAAATTTGTTACTAATTTAAGTTTTATAATATATTGAAATATTGAATAATATATCCTGCTATAGTTTTATTATTTTTTGAGATATTCAAATATTTAAATATAATTTATTTTTTAAAAATAAACAAATACTTTTTCTTTATGATCCCAAATCTAACCTAAACATACTCATAATTAGGATGGTTTGCTTCGAGTTTGATGTAAAACTCATGAGTTGAGAGTTCGACCCAATCCAAAAAAAATAATTAATTCGAATATCAGATTCGGTAAAAAAAAGAAAAGAAAAAAGATCCAATCTAACTCATGTACACCTAGTTAGGAGGTTTGCATCTTATGCCCAACATACTCTACCCAAAGTCTTAAGGACATTACTCTCGCAAAGTCTTACGGACATTGCTCTTGTAATTCCAAATTATGAACGTTTGTGAAAAATCAAATTATAAAAGACAACCGTGAGTTGTGGGATTTGATATACTTTAATCAATTGTGATAAATTTTGACTAGACTTATATGAGATAGATATTAACAAATATATTAATTAATATAGATATTGTAACTATATTGTGTTATTGTTATCGAAATGTATATTTAAGTATAATATATGAATATGATAACGATTAATTTGTCCGTATCTTTTCTTATTACATAAATATAAATTAACCTAACCTAATAAATATATCATGTAAATTGATATGTAGAGAGTTTTCGTACATAAAAAAGATTATAGATGTATAAATACTAAAGTTTATTTTATTAATTATTTTAATTATTAAATTTTTTGTTAAAAATCCAAATACATTGCGCAAGTCACGTAACAATATAAGTATACACCGGTGATCAAATCTCCAACATATCAAACTGCGAAAAATCATTGGTCTTAATGAATTGATCGCCATGACCCACTTCAAAAAAATTTCTAAACTTATGTGGAGTCATAATTTAATGATGCTGAAACATCAATTAGATTGAATTTTTCACACTTATTCTTATATTTATTGTTCAATTTTTATTACATCATTAATTGTTAGTACTTCATCAGTTCTATTTTTATTGACAGACAGTGTGTAATATTTTTAAAATACATATTTTTAGAGATTTAAAAAAATTAATATAACTAGAAAAATGACTGATTTTATTACATCATTAATTGTTAATACTTCATAAGTTATTTTATGATTGTCTGAAATTATTTTTTGAAAAAAATCAATTATAAAAAATATTTTTTTGGAGTAGTTTCTAAAATATCCTCTCATTTTTAGATTATATTTTTTAAGAAACTATAACAAATAAATATATAGAACTTTTTAAAGTAATTATTATTTAAAGAAATATTTTTTTAAATAATAAATAGTAACAAATGCACACTTTATTATGTTTTCGAGGCACACCTTTTATCTATCTCTTTTTTTCATAAGAAAATGTTAGTAGTTAGTTTTTTTGAAGAAATAAAATTGTATTTATTCACATATAAAATATCACTATCGAAAGCATAGAAAACTAATACACCCAATACAAGATACACTTTTGACACTACAAGTGTAGTCTTACATAGGTATCATCCCAAGAACATAACAAATATTCAAGAAAACTGTAAACACATCAAAGGTCGCAATTACTAATGGTAAAATTTATAAGTAAAACCTTTAATTTTACCTTTTAACCAATACCATCATAAAAATTGAACATTTTCAATTAATTTATCTAAGTGAATTTTTTAATGTTGAAAAATGATATTATTCCTTCCTTTGCACGATGAAACAACAATTAATCAAATTAAATAAAACATCTCGTTTTTAATTTTACTACCAATACCTAAGCCTACGAATTAAAAAGTACGATAGTTGGTTAAGTTAATAATTTTATATTTTTAAAGAATTTAAGAAAGACCATTTTAACTAATTGAATTCAACCTCGTTATTTATCTCTCTGTTTTTTTTTATATAAATGTTAACAAGTGTTTTAAATACAATTACTAGTGATTTAAATATAAAAATTTATTATTTATAATATAAACTTATGTACATAACTTTTTCAAAATTAAATTATTATTTTTCCCAACACAACTTATTCTTTCAGTTAGCAATTTTTATTCCCACAGCCATACGGACCGGTACTTGGAAGTTGGAATACATTCCATTAATTAATATGCTCGATATTCAAAAATTCAAAACGAAAAACATATTTATTTGTTAATATGGGTGAGAAGATGAATCATTATTATTAAAAAATAAAAAATAAAAGTAATAAGAGCAGCATGTTGGCTTCTGTATTAAGTAAAAAAAATCATAAAGATGGAAAAAGTAATCCAACTGTTCACATAGTAGACCGTCCCCCACTCACATCTTACAAGCCTCTCAAAAACATTCCCTTTTTCTTCTTCTTCTACAAAGCTGCATCATCACACACACACTCTCTCTCTCTCTCTCTACTTATTTCAACTGCATCCTTTTATCATCATCATCTTCTTCTTCTCTTCATCAATCCATGGACACAACTCAGTGCCCACAGGTAATTAATCAATTAATCCATACACTTTCTCTATATATGGAGATTAATTTTCATTATTTCTATCACATTTTTTGGTGTAAGTGAAAGAAACTAAAATACTCATATGATAGATCAGCTTATACCCTTAATTTTCTTTAACTTATGTACATGCCTTTCCCTTTCTTACTTTTTCATTTCCTTTTCCCATAAACAAGTTCCAATTTCATCTTTTCATTCTTAGTCTCTCTTTTTTAACAAAACAAATGTATATATATAAAAATAAATTCCTAAATACACACAATATATATTCATGCTTTGATCCATTAAAATAAAAAATTAATAATTTATTTTGAATTGATGAAGGAGATAGTAGCAACAAAAAATACATGTGAAAAAGCAATGTTAGAGAGAAAAGCAAGACCACAAAAAGAAGAAGCTATAAACTGTCCAAGGTGTAATTCAATTAACACAAAATTCTGTTACTACAACAATTATAGCCTCACACAACCAAGATATTTTTGCAAAACATGTAAAAGGTATTGGACTCAAGGTGGATCTCTTAGAAACATTCCTGTTGGTGGTGGTTCAAGAAAAAACAAAACTACTACAACAACTTCTAATTCATCAAAAAACCTACCTCAAACTTTGTTGTCACAACAAAACCACAAGATCCATCATGAAGAACAAAAACAAGATCTGAATTTAAGATCTTGTGGTAACATAACTGATTTGATTCAACAAAACAACAACAAAAGTTCTGTTTCTTCATCAACTTCAACTACAACTATTGATCCTATTAGTGCTGCTTCAACTTCTCATCATAATCTTTCAGCATTGGAGCTTCTTACTGGAATAACTACAAGTTCAAGGGGTTTGCAATATTCTTTTATGCCTCTTATTCAAGGTGATAATTCCAACAATGTTTACAGTAATAATTGTGGATTTCCAGTTCAAGATTTTAAGCAAGTGCCAATGAATTTTTCTTTGGATGGAATTGGAGGAAGTGAGTTTGCAAGTGTTGATCATCATCATCATGGTGTGGAAGAGAGTAGTGAAGGGAGGGTTTTGTTTCCCTTTGAGGATTTGAAACAGGTTTCAAGTACCAACCTAACATTGGATCAGAATAATATTAAGGATGAACAAGGTTATAATTCAAGTGGGTTTTGGACTGGAATGTTGGGAGGAGGAGGAGGAGGAGGCTCATGGTAATGGTAATTAAAATTACGATTACACTGCAAATCTTTATATCACAATTGATGTTGCGAACTGCATTTTAAAACTATGATATCATGGTGCTCACTTAATTTCTTAACTCAATGTCTACTAATTGAGAAAGTTGAATTGTCTACATAAATTAGTAAAAACATTAAATTAATATTTGATTTTAGTGTCTTTTAATACTTAATGATGAAAATAGATATGAATTTTATATTTTTGGAGTTTAACTTTTCAATGTTAATTAGTTGAAAGTTCATTATTTACATTACACTTTTAAGATAGATGAGGTAAAGTTCTAATTGACCTCAATTTTTTGTTTTGTTTTGATAATTAAACTCTGTCTGACTGAAATTTATAATTGATTGTTTTTAATGAGTAATTTCTTCCAACTATATTTTATCTATTTATGAGGTTTGAATTTGAGTCATTATTAGAGGAATTTAGTTTCACTGGAATCAATGTCTTTAGCAAAAGAATCATAACATTGTATATGAGTGTGAATGTTGGTATCGAGGTGAGAAAAAATAATAATATAAAGTAGAAAGAGTATAAATATAGTGTACGTTGAAGTGAAGAGGAATTTGAGAATGAAATATAAAATAAGTATTTAGATGTGTGAATATGAATGTGAAAGTGACGGGTATCCTTAATTTACTCTCCCTGCAAATTTCTTTCTTAGCGTGCTGTTGTGTTTAAATACATTCATTCAGATTCAGAATGAGATTCAGAATCAGGTTTTTGGGTGTCAGTAAGCTGAAAGATTCATCTGTGAATTGAATTAAAGCAAGTATCACCTTGACATCAAGCAGGTTACTACTTTAGCTATACAGGAATAATAAAAGCCAGGTGATACTTCTGTTATCTTCACGTGACATTGCATTCATCTTCTTACATTCATTCTATGCAAATCACCCAATTTATTACTTATCAAACATTTTCGATCCTAATAAATACCATTATTACTCTTTTAATACATGTAATTTTATTTATTTTGAATCGAATAGTTTTTTTGATATTTCTGTATAAATAACACATATTGGGAGAGATATACCTCTCAAATAAATCTCAATTACTTCATCAAACTCCTTATTTTAAATTAAAAATTGATATTTTGACAACAACAAAAAAAACGTTATATTTCAGAGTTCAGAATTAGAACTGTTTTGGTCTTGTAGCTAGCTGTGTTTTAAAATTATATTATTTTTCTCTTCATCAAGTTTTAACCCATTGAGTTTTTCTTACAATGCTTTTAATGAGACTGCTGTCCAAAATCTTTGTTTTTCTCATGGATTTTAATTTAGTATCCCGAAGATTTTTTTTGTTTTTCTTTATTTTAATTAATGTATTTATTAAGATATTGCAGATAATATCTGCTAATTTTAAAGTGTCAATCTAATTGTGATGTCATATTATGATGGGATGTTTTAGCACTCTATTTTTTGACTTAGAAATTTTAAAAATAAAAACTGTATAAATGGCTTCAAATGTCAATTATATTTTAAAATTTGGATCCACTAATAACATGGGAGAAATTTATTTGAAGAGAAAAAGTGACTCGTTTACAAAAATAATTGTTTCACAATAAATAATTCTTTTTATTTTTAATGTATTATTAATTATTTTTTTCTTTTTCAATTATACTATTTAATTAATACTACATAGATAATTCCTAATTCACTATATGTTATTTTTTTCTCTGTTTGATTTATATATATTTCTTAATTTATGTGAAATAATCAAACCAGTTACTCATTACCAAACAAAGAGAGTAAAGAATGGTAAATTAATGTATATGTATTGTATTAATACTTATTTGGTTGGAGGTAAATGAATGAGACGTAAATAAAATTTCTCTTAAAACTCATTTTAAAATATTGGAGGAAATAATTAAATGCACATATAAAATCATTTAAAATATTTTTCATCTCTAGTGAACAAAACATGATTTAGATAAAAATTTCTCTCCCCCTCTCCTATTTTTTTATCCAAAATATCTCTGTTATCCTTCAATCCCCTTAAAGGAGAAACAACTATTTTAGACTCTAAATATGTGATTTATTTTCATTATAGTATTTAAATGTTTTAAAATTACAAAGAAATTCTTAAATATATTTTATGTCAATCATTTTATTATGTAATATGATTTTAAATAAACAATTTAATCCATAAAAATCTAACAAAAAATATATTCGCTTTAGCCACTATTATTATAATAAAAAATAACTACCTTCACAGTTAATAAAAAAAATTAGTTTAGGACAATTAATTTTTTAAATTTTATATAAAATATTATCTAAAATTATTAAATTATCCTGTTAAATGTCAAATACTCAGCTACTTATATTTAATATTTATTTTATTAAACTATATATATATATACATTAAGAATACTAACATTAAATAAAACGAAAAAGTTAATTTTTACTTATGACTAATATTTGATGTCATTTTTTTGTTTATAATAATGACTAGAGGGTGTACTCTAGTATTTACTTAAAAACGTATTGGTAATTTCAATTGAAAAAATAATAATTTTGAGATTTAGGGTTTGTTTTATTTGATTTTGATTTTTAGTTTTTAAATACTCTTTTGTAAATCAATTTTTATAAACTATTTTTAAGAATTTTGTTTTTTTATAAAATATATGCTTGGTAGTACTAGTTTAAAAAATTGTTTTAGAGATTAGAAGCTTGAAAATTTGTTTGGTAAATTTTTCTTTTTGTTTAGTAAATTTATTTTCCAAATACGTTTTAAAAAATAAGGCCCTTCTCCTTTCCAGATCTGGATTTTTAGCGTCGTTTTAGTCGTGGTTACGTAAAACTTGTTTAACACATACTTCATTTTTACTTAATTATTCTCGTTTCATATTTTATCTCTAAAGAAAAATAAACAAAAATATTAAGAGAAAAAAGTAAATACATTATTTGTACGAATTAGTTTCACACTAAAATCTAACAAAAATAGATTATATAGTAAATATTTAAAAAATATATATATATAAATGAATCTATTTAATAGAAAGATTGATTCTCATTAAATAAGATGAAAAAATTATTATACACTATCAATATATAATTATTAAACTCATATTAAGTGATGGTATAAAACTACCTTTTTAAATTTAACAAATGAAACATCTTATTTTTCCAATCAATTACAAAATTAATTAATTAGGCATACAAGATTAAAAACATTAAAATATATGTTATGGCTAAAATTGAAAGTGTGGGATAGTAATATGCGATATCAGTAAAGCAACCCCAGCTGTGTGCATTACTGCATGACTCCACCGTTTAAAATTTTAATGTAATTTGTTTATTTATTTATGAAACTACCATTAATGAAAATGGTAAGTTTTCCATGTCTTTTTTATTTCCAGAACGAAAACTGAAATGGAAAAAGAAAAACAGGTATTTCTGTTTTCGTGTTTAAAGCAAAACGGTTTTTAAAACAATAATTTACAAAGTAAAGCAAATAATTTTAGCGTTTATTTTTTATTTTTGAAAAACTAGAATACTATTTTGTAAAATAGAATCAAAACAAACCTTTATTTTATTTTCTTTCAGAGAAAAGATCCAAACTCCACCGTTGACGCAATAACCAATTATCATCGTTTACATCAACTTCGTTTCTGAGTCTTCCTTGCTTGTGTGGGTCCATGAGTATGTGTGCTAGTTTTTTGTGACACCAAATAAAGAAACAAAAATGGAAATCTTATATTAAAAGCACAAATTTTAATATATATTCAAATTATTTTTTCTATTTTTAGTTTTTAACAAGTGTCTTTGACGAAAATAGATTAAAAATGTTTTTCTCAACATCAACAATTTAATTATTTGCAAGAAATAAAGTATATAACGATGATTTAATGCTTGAGGTAGAGAATTAAATAGTAGGGTGATAAAAAATTTGCAGCTTAACAAAGTGCTGTAAAGAAAAAACACTTGTAAAAAATTTATCATATAAAAATCTCTTTCTATGTTCTATAATTGTTTTAGGGATTTAAAATGACAAAATAAGATAAATATATTTATCAATTAAATAATAATTTTTTGAGTTTTCTATTTTTACTATTTTTTAAAAATAGATTTATTTAAAATAGTTAAAAATATATTATTACAGTAGCTAAATATAAAAATATTCTTATTCACTACAATTTTCTTTTTTGAGGTATCCAACACTACCCATCCCATGTAAACACCATGCTTGGCCGTTAGAACTCAAATAAGTGTTGTATTTTTGTAAAAAAAAAAACAGAAATTATTCATGTTATGTTAGATTAAAGAACTCTATCAAATATAATGGTACATCATCCAGACCAAATTAACTTACCCCTCTTCTTACGTCACTCTCTCTACCCTCTAATACCCACAGAAACCATCACCAATTTTTTTTCACAAAAAGCAATTTTAATAGATTTTGCTAAAGCTCCATCGCCACCTCTTTCACTCATAAAAATCAGATTTTTATGTGCCTGTTGGTAGCTAGAAACACATATTCATCTTGAATTAATATTTATTTGTCTAAGAATACAAATGGAGACTCTACTACAACGAAGTGCATCTTGTAGTTAACTCAATTTGTACAGGGAGTAATAAAATTATTGGTTAATTTATAACAAGACGGTAAATTTGTGAATATTAGTGTTGGTCAGTGGTGTCAAACTATTACAATTTTCATACTTTATTTGGTATTATTAATAATAAAGGATTAAATCGAGAAAAAAAAGATAAGGGACTAAAACGTTATCTGAAATTAAATTAAGAAACCACGAATGTAATTTAGCTTTTTGTTTATGAATATGCTGCTATCTAGCAATATTCAATTATCAAATAATGTATTAATATGCAATCCAATATACAAATTGTGTTTTTCTTTGAAAAATTAGTAGCAGCTTTCTATCTAGTAATATTTAAACTATATGACACTTAATGGATAATCTTTGAACTAATTGATTAGCGATAAAATCATACATGATTTATATAAAAAATTATAATTAGTGTGTTATTTTTTCTATCTTAAAAGAATTGCCGTATTTGATTATTTCACCTAGATTAAGAAAATAATAATTTTAGCAAATTATTCTTATAAATCATTAGAGTTATGCATATAATATTAATTAAATGATATAATTGGTAAAAATAAATGAAAGTTGCATTAGAAACTACAAGCAAAAATTATTATGGAACAATTTTTTTCTTGCAAATGTGAGAATTATTATGGGATAGGTGAAGTATAATTTTCTTCAAAATTTTATTTGTAAGACATTTAAAAAGATATGCTTTTAATGAGATACATATTTATTTAATTAATGAAAGACTATATTTTACAATTGATACGTTACATACGTAACTCCATCTCACTCAAACGTGGACGACTTCTCAATCTTATTCTTTTTTCATGTTTGTTGCATTTGTACATTTTTGTGTGTGTGTGTGTGTTTACAATATAAATTTGAAACTAAAATTAATTTATTAATTAAAAATTTAAAAATTTAATACCAAAAAGGTTTTGGTCAAGTTTGACCATTGCATGTGGTTGATGGGCAAAATTGTTAAATTCATCATTTATAGAACATTTGATCAATGTATATCTGTAAATTTAAGGTATTATTTATTACCATCTCATCAATGTATATATATAAAATATTTGGTAGTGATTAATTAGATTAGACCAAATCTTATTCAATTACATTGTTTTCTATTAAGGGCCGCCTCAATTGAACCTTATTGGCCCAAAGTAACTCTTTTACTTTCAAATAACAAAGTGTCTTAAATGTATCAAAATTGTTCACTAAAAAATTACTTCTAACCCCACAATCTTATCTAAACTCAAATTTGCCTCCGACATTTAAAAAATATCAAAAAATTTCTTTCAATTTGGGCTAAAATTCTCACCGGTACAAAAATTTCAAAACATAAAATAATTTTCAAAATATAAAACATGTTCTGGAAAAGTCATAAATTAAAACTTTTGAAGTTTAAAAAATTTCCATTTTTAAATTTTCTGATACTCATTTTTATAACGGAAAGTTATACATTAAAATTTCGATACAAATATTAGATTTCAAAATATTTATATTTGTAATTTATAGAATTTGAATATTTTAAAATATATTTCTGCTACACATTTTTTTGTAAACTAACTTTATTTTAAATGAAACATAAATGGAGAAAGCAAATTAATGCAAGAAGCTATTAAAATTGATAGTGCAATCTTCTAAGCAAATTAAGAAACTAATAAATACATACTACCATTGCTTATAATTGTTAGTGCAATCTTCTAATCATATAACTGATTTTCTCTCTCCTGATCACAAGGATAGTGTGTTTGACAACATTATCAACAACACCACTAGAGATATTAACGTCAATTGACTTTATGTATGATAGTCCTCAGTGGTTGGACACTGTCTCCAATAGTTGAGAATGGAGTAAGCTTAACAATTATGGAGCGTGCAAAGGTTACAATAACCTTGCAAGATATGGACAACTTATTTGTAACACATAGGATAGATGGATCAAAAGTTATATGCGCAAAATTGGAGAGAGAGTATTTCTCATCTTGTTGTGGATATTGATTAAAAAGTTCTTTGTTAGCTTGTTTACTAATCAAATGTTCTTTTAAATGTGAACTTCCCACTTTAATTCAACGTATTATATATAGTCTTATCACCTTAAATTAACAAGTTCAAGTGAAGCATATCAAACGCAAAAGCAACAAAATCATTGATTGACGTGAATTTCAAAATTACTATGAATTCTTTCATTGAAATTATAAGTTGTAGCTTTGATGACATATTCAAGATTTGAATGCTTAAAACTGTTTGTTTAATTTCATAATTGTTTTCCTTCTATTTTTCTTCTTGTTCTTTGGCCCTCTTTTGTTAAAAAGAGAATGTGAGTAGTTACTTAAAATATCGATTGACTAATAAAAATACTACAAAAATAAAGTGACTTGTCAAATCATAAAACATTATTGAGTTGACTTAGTAACAAAGTTTTTTTGACAAAGTTTTGTAAAAAAGTTAGTCCTCAATTAATTCACAAAATACTAGCATAATGATAACAATAATCATAATCAATTTATATATGTAAGGAGACACATTGGAGAAGCATTTATGATTATTGTTCTTGTGTTTGACTGCCTTTAATTTGATTTAGGTTTGCCCATCCAGTTATTAGTAAGTTACTATACTCTTGTTCTTTCACCTGTAGTGTTGGTGCTAAATTGTCTTAATATAAAAAAATTGCTTTAACTCTTATAAAATATATTTTATTTTATTATTAAATTTTAATTTAATTAATAAAATATCAATATTTATAAGTTTGATATTATGTTATGTGTTAAAACGCAAAATCTTGCAATTATATTTATGATTTATAGTGGTATTTATTATTTTATTTATTAGACAAAAAAAAACATTCCTCATTTTTTAATAGTAAGATATTTTTCGTTTTCAATTTTATTTTTAAATCAATTCATATGTATTCTTTAAATATTTAAATGACTTTTTTGCAGTCATATTTATAATATTATAAATATTCTTTTTATCTATTTTTAACAAGTGGCTAACTTTTTTATAGATAAATATTAATAAATTAGTTTTTTCAAGTTTCAACATAGAACCTCCGTCTGACAACTTTCTTTAGTTCATCAACAAAGTTTATTTACATTAAATCTCTATTTTTTATTTTATTATGATTTTTTTGGAACTAAAACTATTTAAAATAGAAATTAAAAATAAATTTTTGGACAAAATAAAAGTTAAGAATTTCTTAGTAAAGACCAATAATAAAATTTTAAAATTTTAGAGAGATTAAAAAGTGAAAGCCACTCCCAAATCCAAAATATTTAACAGAAAAGAGAAAATATATTACACCTTTTTGACAAAAACAAACTAATTATAAGTATGGTTCCACTTGTTTTTTTTTTTTGTTCAAAATGTATGGTAAACAAAATTAAAATTTTAAAGATGTAAAGTAACTTTTGACATATTAATTATTCTCAAGTAAAATTAATTTTCAATCTTAAATTTATGATTCAATTTTCTTTTATATGAATTTATTTTTAATTAAAATTAATTTTGTAAAATCAAATTAGTGAATGTGATATTTTTTATCTCTGAACCATGTTAAGAGAAGTTTGAAGTTGCGGTGCGCGGCAGCATGGGAAAAGTGGTGGCGAACATTTGTGTCTCACTTTCATGGACAACATTATGGATACATAAGTCACTAAAGCCTGTGTTTTATGTCGTGAAGCAGCTCTTTGTGGTTTTGTGGGCCTGTAACTGTAACTCTCAGCTTTATCTCCTACCTCAGTAAAAGTGTGAGATTCCCTTTGCTTTTTCCTCGTTCCACTCGGATTTTCTTTCAAGGAAATCTTAATATATGTTCATAATTTCAATATCATTTTTTTATTGTAATATTTATATTTTACCTTTTTAAAAATTTAAATATCTTTTTTTCAAAAATGTATTTTTATTATCTTTAACATTTATCATAACTTCTTTTATAATATTCCAATAGAATTTTATTAATAGTTCATTTAATTCTTCAATTCATTCTATAAAATTGTAAATGTCTCTCAATTATTTCTCTAAATTTATGCTATATAAAAAAAATTCTCTTATTTTGTTTGACGTCAAACAAATTATTCGTTAGAAGTATTGATGTATCATATTAATATTAAGTAACATAGTATCACATAAACGTGAATATCACATCATTGACTTTGTGTTTAATTAATCAAACTTATGAAATATTTTGCCTTTAAGTAATTAAAATTATATAGCATTTTATCAATTTTGTCTTTTAACCATCATCTTCCTTCCACACCACATTACATACAACAATTTCACTGTTATTAATTAAACCTAATTCTTCGACCTCATCAACTCATAAAAAATCCACAACAAAGAAATTTTATCTTGCATAAACAGAGACAGGAGATTATATAAAAAGACATATGAAAAGAAAGAAAAGTGCAAGAAGAAGAAACATATTAGGGCAGAAAAAAATGCAAAAAAGTGTTAAATAATTGACTTTATGAAAAAAGCAAGCAAACAAAGGTTTTCCTGAATTTGTTTCAGAGTTTGTAGTTCTAATTAAAACTCTTCTTCTACACTTGCATTCACATAAAAGCTTCTTGAAAAACTTCTTCTTATGTTACTTGCTTTACCTTTTTTGAATTGACTATCATCCTTGTCCATTTTCTATAATAACCGATTAGAAATTTAAGGGAACAAATGATTCGGGTAGTGCAATTTATGCATTTGTGGATTTTCTGATTTCAGAATTTAGGAATTTATGCATTTGTGGCCTCTTTAGTATGTTTATTTACTGTTAAAATGCTCTTTATTTTATAACATCCATGTTTATGTTTATGTGTTACTATGTCACTTAACAAAATTTGTTGACAGATGAAGTATTTTAATTAACATCAAACAAAATGAAAAAAAAAAATTAAAATGTAGTATAAATTTGAAGAAGTATTTTGATAGACGTTTATAATTTCAGGAAAATAATTTGTTGTTGATAATTGTTGTTGATAGTTTGAAGAAATAAATAAAATAAAATAAAAAACTGTGAAAAAGGAGAAAGGTTTTCTGGGTTACCACTTTAATAAAATACTATTACGAAAATTCATATTAGATATAAATGTTATATTAGTTGGCGTTAAATCTAAAAGTTAGTTATAGAGTTGGTGACTAGTGGAATTTAACTAGCTAATCACCTCAAAATTAACTACTATTTAAATTTTACTCCAATTAATAAACAATATTTTATCTAATAATTCAAATAGGATAAATATTTGGATTTTAAAGAAGACTATCTAAATGTGGTTAGATGCAAAATTCAAAAGACTTAAATCATTTTGGTTTGGTAATTGTGGGTATCAAATAATGAAAAATTCTTTCATTTATTTTTCTTTAAAACATGTTAAATGGATCGCTAGTATTTCTGCCAACCACTTAATTTGTTTTGTTGTTGATTCCATAGACTCAATTTAGATTGAAAATTATCTATTTATATTGTTTCTTTTATTTTAGCTGATATAACTATTTAATTAACTTACTCTGAAGGAAAAAAAGAAAAAAGAGTGCAAAACATTTTTGTCCTTAGAAAAGCCAAAAGATGTTTTTCCACATGTGATCGATCAATCAATTGAGTGGATCGACCAGAACTACACAATGCTTCTTCAATTCATCCTATGGAGAGTGGATTGTCTGCAATTACACGAGGGTTCAGTTTTTTCCAGCCCTTGATTTCAATACATTTGTGGTCAAAATAAATAAGATTGAAGTTTTAGGGTGAGGATTTCTCCATCAAAGAAACACAAGAAAAAAAATAAAAGGGACATAATCCCTTGTGTTGAGTTGGATGCAATATTGTCACCAATACTATTCTTTTGGTACAATAATAATTGTTTGTTTTTTCTTATTGTTAATTAAGCAGACCGGTTTTTGAATTTATTTAAATTCAAAAGAGTAACGTGTCTGAGTTTTTTATTTATTGAAGTAACTTGTCTTTTTGAAACGTGTAATTAAAAACATATTTCTTTCAAAGATAAAAAGTTAGCTAGACAGGGGTCACCAATGCCAACGAACGAGTTGAATATAATTTTATTACAGACACATAAATCTAACTAATATTGAATATAAGAGAAAGGTAAATAAATAAAAAATATTATATTTAGTTCAAAATTTAGATTTAATATATCTATTTTTATTCATCAATTTCATCTTAAATATATCTTATATTTAAGATCAGAAGTATGTCTCATATATTAGAACTCTTTTATTTTAGAAAAAAATATATTTACCTTTTATGTGGTCTCCTTAAATGACAGTTATACTCATTCTAGTTTTCAAAATACAATTAACTTCATATTTTATTAAAAAAATTGGGCATAATATATTTTTTTACACTTATTATTGTATTTGTTATTTATCAAAAAGATATCATAATACATACTTCAATTGTGTCAATAAGAACATACTTACACCATTTAAAATTAAAAATATTAAATGTACGGTTGTACCTTTACAAATTAAAACAAAAATTTGAATCGCGTTATATAGCAAATAGTAAAAACAGATGTAAGTGCGACAAAAAAAATGTTTGATGCAGTTTTTTAATAAGCATGTTTCATTACAGTTTTAATCATTTTATTTTCATTTATTCACGAAATTAATTCCCCTAATTTAAAATCTAGATATTTTTAATCCCTCACTTAGAATTTTTAACAAAAAATGGTGATGCGATATAATTAAAATGATGTGACATATGACTACGTGGCATTGAAATCTAAATATATTAATTATTTATATATTATTAATTATAGGTTAAATTACATCTGCGACCCCTTAACTTAATTTCAAGTAACGTTTTAGTTCTTTATATTTTTTTTTCTCCGAGTTGGTCATTTATTTTAATTTTAAGTGACAATTTGATATTTTATGTTTTAAAATTTCAACAATGTTGTCCTTTTTTTTACAAAAATTCAAAAAAATCATCAAAAATTTCAACAAAAACCCATAAAATTCATTATCATCTTCAATAAAATACAAACTTAATCAAATTCATAACTTGAATTTTGAAATAAACTCATATTTTCATTCTTTATTTGATGTTGTTGGAGATGAAAATATGAGTGTATTTGAATATTTGAGTTATGGATTTGATATAATTTGCATTATATTAAAGATGATTATTAATTTTATGGGTTTTGGTTGAAATTTTTGATGATTTTTTTTGAATTTTTGTATAAAAAAGGATAAAATTGTTGAAATTTTAAAACATAAAATATCAAATTGTCACTTAAAATTAAAATAAAGGACCAATTCGAGAAAATAAAGAAGATAAATGACTAAAACGTTACATGAAATTAAGTTAAGGGACCACAGATGTAATTTAACCTTAATTATATTATAAAAACGAATAATTCTATAATTTCAAAGTGATATTTTTAAATGATGTTATTTTAATTTATTGAATATCAATCATTCAATATAATTTATTTAAAAATTATGTCATTTAATAAATGTTAAATTATATTTTATAATTAAAAAATAAAAATTATCGAATAATAAAAATAAAGGGATCAGACTGTAATTAAGTCTAATAACTAAAAGGAGGTGAGTAATTTTTAAAATTAGATGAAGTATATGTGTGATTTAAATAGGGAGGTCTACGCAATTTCTCATTTATTTTATGTTTTATGTTGCTTCAATGCTTTTTTGTTCATTCGCTGGTCGTCATTAATTGAAAATCATTGGGCCGTTCATTGACTCTTCTTAATTAGAATTCAGGCAGATCCATTTTATTTTATTTTATTTTAATTATTTATTTGGTGCATTTTTATTTTACCCTCTCTGTTCTATAATAAGAAAAATATATAAATAAAAGAATATTATATTTATTAAATTGTTTTTATTAGATATTGATATATTATTAATGTCATAAATGCATAGTAAAATATAATACATTTAAAGTAATGCAATTATTATTAATTGAAAGGAACAATTGAAAAAATATATTAAAAATTAAAAGACTCATTCATTTTGAGATACATTTTTTTATAGATAAAATTTTAAAAAAATACTAATAAGTGTCCTTGGGTCACATGTTAAGAGTTTAAATATAGAAACAATATATTGAAATTTAAAATTTATGTAATTCAAATTTTAAAATTATAAAAAGTGTGATTTTTTATTTTCTTTAACAATATCACTTGTTAGCATGTCCCATAAATAAATTATTATAGAAAAATAGAATACTTACTATATAGACTTTGTGAGATGCTTGTGTGATTGGTAAAATAAATTAATTTTTGTGCTTTGTCACATCTGAGTTAATTCATTTAAAATAAAAAAGAGTAGATTGCATTAGGAGAATGAGCTGAACATCTCACTATTGATTGGCAGGATGATATGTAGAAAATATTTCAAATTTCTAAAAATCAATTAATGAAAAACTTATAAGTAATGGAATAAAAATAAAAGATGAACCTCATTTCCCTACTCTAACTCCATTTTTTATTGAGTCATGCAAGACAAGATAAGACATATTGGATATCTCAATCTATTTTACCAAAAGATAGGTCAAAACATACTATCAATCCAACTGACCCAACCTATTTTACCATTCCTATTTGTGTGGTGGAAAAGATTATCTTGACAACAAAAAACCACAACTGAACATTGCAAAGACACCAAGTTCCCTTACCTATTTATGATTATTATTCTTCCCATCACAAAAGAAACCCTTTTTTTTAATAGTGAGCAAAGGTTTATAATTTTGTCCCCTTAGCCACCACACGCTTCATCATAGCGGTTGAGTACCAATCTATGGATAGTAAAAGTTCTACTCATTTTATTAGATTATATATCAATCAAAATTATTTATATGCACAAACATTTTAATTTTATATAATTTTTTAAGTAGACTTCCAATTATATTTCATCATTTAGATAAATGATAAAGTAATTTTTATGTCCTCAAATAAAAATTATTCGTTTAAATTCTAGTTCAATTGATAAATTATTCTATATTTAAATTCAATTCTATATTTAAATTCAATTCAAGACATTCATTTACGATATAATATACGTTTATATGATTGTAATTTATTTCTTTACAAAATTTTTAAAATATAAATAAATAAAGAATTTATGTAATTAGCGTTGATTTTATAAAATATAAATATTTAAAAAAGTAATACAATAAATAAATAATTTATGTATAAAACTTTTTAGCACCACAATTAATCTAATTTAAGTTAAATAAAAAATATCACTTGATACCAATTGTGATTGGTATGCATGTTGAAACCTTATGCCCATATTACCGTTAGTTATCCTCGACCTTACATAATAATAATAATTTTTTAAAATTTTGAAAAAATGTCTCTAAATGACATTCGATATTATCTTACATTGAATAATAAACCCTAGCTAGCTTAAAAATAGCACATTCTATATATGCACAAAATATATTTTAACATCTAAATATATTGATAAATATGGTTAAACATAGATAGTCTCTATATGTGGTTAAAATAAATTATCGTATTTAAAATAGAATATGATGAGTTATAATTAGTAGATAGATAAATAAGTTATATAAACAAGTAGTTAATGATTTTTTGGGTTTAAATTGAGAGATTATTTTGATCTATTTATTACATATTTAATCGATGATTTAGTCTTCAATATTATATATTTGGAGATATGAGTATTTCGATTATTTTGATTATGTCAAAATATTTGTAGGCATTTTTTCGTTATATGATATTAACTTAAATGTTAAGAGTTTGTCGTAGATTTATCATTTTGAGTTTTTAGAAACTTTAAATTTGTGTTGTCTTCGATTTATTCTATCAATTTAAATGAATGAACATATTTTCGTTAGTAATAAATTGATGAATTGCACTTTTAATCCTTTATGTGTGGTCTAGTTTCCGGATAAGTCATTTATATTTATTTTCACAACTTTTAAGTGGCACCATATTTACAATATTACCCTTTATGTTATTGTCCGTTTATAAAAATATTATTTTCCGTTAGTTCTATTTTAAAAAAAGGATACGTGGCAGTTACAAGATTGACTTGTGCATCGCGGCGTTGATGTGTCAAAATATAAAAGCAAATGATTCTTATATTGATTCTTTAAGTTTTTAAAAAAATATACTTATGATTCTCTAAATTTAAATAAATTTTCGTTTATTCTCGCTCTATCTTTTTTCTGCTTCATTTTAAAAAAATCTAGCTAAAACCCAAAGTTTATAATACTGAAGATGATCTCTATTTAAATAACATACTCGAGCCTAATGACTTCGCATCCAACTGCATTAGGGAATCCAGATTCTACCTATTATGTTAAAAAAACTTTTTTATTTATTTTTAGATCGAGTATTATTCTATAAATCGGATAGATTTGTGATCATAACTTCTTAAAAAACTTTTGATGTTGTGACCACTGCTACATATTTATGAACCATATATTCCAAACCTTAATCATATATAATAGAAAAACATATTATTTTGCCAAGGTTGAATTAACATATATTTGGATCTCTTGAATAAAAAAATTTGAATCTGTTAAGATTTGTTTGGTTCAACTAAAGGCAGATAAGGAATTTTAATGGTGAGGATGAGAAGAGAGAAAGACATCTTAACATTTGAAGATATGTTTGATTTAGTAGAGGGGAGAGAAAAAAAATGAATTTTTAAAGATTTTGGGTGCATTTGTTGGAACTTAAATAAAAATAACTTTTGTTTTAAATAATTTAGAGATTTAAATAAAATGATTTTTAACTCCCATTTGTTTACTACTATAAATTTTTTTTTTTTTAAAAAAAAATGATTTTTAACATGTTTATATACAATTTTATAAAAATGATTTTTTTAAACTACAAAATAATTATAAAGAGCATTAAAAATGATTTTCAAGAAAATATGTTTGTTTGAAAAATATTTTTTAAATATATAATTTTTCTAAATACACATATGTCTCCCTACAAGCATCTCTATTTCCTCCTTCAATCTCTATCTACTATCTCTTTCACTCTCTAGTATCTCACGTATCTCTACCTCTTCTTTTTAACCCAAACAAATCAATTAATTTAGATAATCCATTTCATAATATTTGGATCCTTCTAAAAAATAAACATACTAACAAATTATCACGAAAATAGGCAAGTAATAGATTTTGGAAGCTTTGTTCTAATCTTAAAACATAATAAAAAAAAGTGCAATTTAAATAATTAAAAAAAATTAGAAAAATAAATTTTAGTCTCTATATACATATCAAGCTACATGATATTCTATCTATACCAATTTACACGATGATCTTCCTATACCAATTACATGATGTTCTACCCATACTAATTTACACGATGTTCTACACGTACCAATGTATCATATCAATTTACATGATAATCTATAAGTACCAATGTACATGATGTATATATATTTGACTCAAATTTCTTTCATGCAAATTTTTAGAAATAGTTTGGTTTTACTGTCACTCTATCTTGCTACAATTATTTCATTACTATAAGTGAGCAATGCTAAATCCATATTTAAAACAATTCATTTCATTATCCATATTCCATTATCCGTACAAACATTTTATTTCTAGCCAAAAAATGATTTCTTGATAAATTAATTTTTAAAAAAATCTAAAACAAACACTCTTTACATCTTACACATTATTTTTGGTTTGAAAAAAATTAGATATTTTCATGAAAAAATCTAAAACAAACGCACTATTTTATATTTAATTCAAAGGTATTAAGAGAAAACTTTAATTAGTTTTATGTTGGGTTTGTTTCCTCCTCTTCTTTCTACATTTTCGTATCTAATAAATTTAAATAAATAAATATTATTATTATTATTATTTGTGTATTTTATGTAAAAATATTAATGTTATTTTTTTCTGTAATTTAACCACATCAGCCAAAATCAATTTTTTTTTAATATATTTCAAGGTATTTTTTATAAAATAGAGTTTAAATAGATATTATAAAAAATTAAATTCTCTAAAAAATTCATATTAAATATCCAAATTGAATTTTATATAAATCTATGTTAAATTATTTATTTGAAAAAATTAATATAAAATATGTCTTTAACTAGCGAAATATCATGAAAAAGTATGTTTGGTCTCTATAACCTTTCTTCAGTTTTTTTAAAGAAGGTCAACAATATATATATCAAACATTTAAAAAGATCAAATTTAAACTTAAAAATACTTTATTTTTATTTGACAAAAATAAATTAAGCTTAAAATAATTATATGACAAAAAAAATTGGTGCCCTTAAATTATCAAGCCAAACTTTCTCTAAGATAGGATAAATAATTTTTTAGGATAAAAAAAAACAAGATTCTCAAACTCAATGGTCATAAATTAATATTATTTTCATCCATTGTTATTAATAATGAAGAATTATGATATAATCACGAGCATAATAAATAAGAGATATTTTTGTTATCTTAACTTTCAATTCTACATACATGCGTATCTACTTGATAAAAAAAATGATGACCACAATTTTTTCGACATTTAATAATATTTTTTCTCATTTTTTTTAGATTGTAATTAATTAGTTTCAATAGAAAAACAGTTATTTTTTTTATTTTTTTACGATAACAATTAATTAATTAATAATAGTATTATATTAGTAGAATACACAATAATTTTGATAAAAAAAATATTTGTAGGATACATAATGTTGAAATTTTATAAATATATTCGGTGACCAAATAACAAATATCGATATATTTTGACTTTATATATTAAATCTACTTTATTCTCCTAAAATCAAGTTGTAATGAGAGAAATATAACTCTTAATAAACTATTAAATTATTAGATTTTCTCAATAATACATACGAAGATACAACAAATAAGAGCTTTAAAATTATAATATTTGGTATAAGAAAATAATTTGAGTAAAACCAAACACCCCCCTTATACTTGCAAGTATATATTGATACTGATATTCGACTTTAATAACCCAATTAATATTGATATATTATAAAAATAAAAATGAAGATATATTGTAGAAGAAAACAAATCTTTTTATTTTGTTAGCAATGAATGAGAATATTTGAAATCATGAACAATGATAGACAGATGACATAATAAAGAACAAAAGTGGTGAGTGGGACCCATTTGATGCCGTAAGCTGTGTTGGAAATTGTAAGGTAGAGAAAGGAATAGTACTGTAGTGAATGTTAGTTTTGTCCCTAAACAAAGACCTATACACAGTACTATATGATTAGTACTAGTATTTATTAAATAAATATGTTTGTATGTATGTGCATTTAGATTTGATTGCAAGTGAAAACAAAACAGACAAACCTGACAACATTCTTGTTCAGTGTTTTGTCTTTCCCTTTTTATTCCTTTGACACTTCACATTTCTTTGCTTCTTAAGTCCAAAATATTCACCTAACTAATTCATAATCATTTCTTCATGTATAGATACATAAATAAATAAATAACCATATAGTTAGTAAGTGGAAAATTGCAATGGCAATGACAATGCCTCTTAGTTTAAGGAATAAGCTCAAAACTCTTTGTGCTTGTGGTGATGGTTGGTCTTATGCAATTTTCTGGCGCTTTCATAAGACAAATCCTATGTAAGCTTCTTGTTTAATTCTCTTCTATAATTATCATTTCATCTTTGTTGCATGTTTGAAATTAATTTTCCTATAGGTTGTTGACTGTGGAAGAATCATATTATGAAGAGCAATTAGGAGAAGAGATTGCAAAATTGCTTCCTCAAGTGCACTTGCTGGGTGAAGGGTATGTATGCTTCACACTAATTTATTGTTTGTTTCATGTTTATAGAAACTTCATAATTTAGACCAAAAATCAATTGGATAAAGGTAGATTTTTTTCCTAATGCATTTTCCACCCCCTTAATGCACTTTTACTCATTAATGCAAAAAATTAAAAAGCAAAAAGGGCTAATGAAATTCTGGTATTCTATTTAGAATTGTTGGTGAAGCTGCTTTCTCCGACAAACACAATTGGTTGCACTCCGTCAGCTATGAGGTATACTTTTCAATTTCAACTGTTGAGTGCATGTTTGGATTCACAGTGAATTTTGGTAAACTTACGGTGGTGTCAAAATTATCATGATACGTCGTGATTCTATTAAATTCACCGTCTATTTAAACATACGATGGTATCACTAATTTTATATTCCAATTTCTCTTGTTTTTAGTTCACTTATTACTTGAGAATTTCCTTTCTTTCTGCAGGATGATTCTGGATTGTATCAACAATTCTCTTCTGGAATAAAGGTACTAAAATTCATCAACAAAGGAAATGCATTTGATGAACTCACAAGTTTCTTATACATTTCCTTTTCCATATCACTTCCCTTTCAATATTTCTTCCTTTACTAAATATACCTATTTTGTTTAAAGTCACCAAATCAATTGTAATTATAACTTAATAAGTGTCCTGATACCCTATTAAGTATGATTATCTGATTATATTTCTTGTTCAAAGCCGCTTGCAATTTATATTGATAATCATTTCTGATTTGTAGACAATTGTGGTCATACCTATCAAATCATGGGGAGTGGTACAATTTGGATCCACAAATAAGGTTAGTACCGTTAAATTACTTGATTTTATGACATCATGCAAATGAATTTCTGTAAAAGTTAGGAACTGATTACTGTTTCAGAAGTCAGATATAGAGAATCTTATATCCAAAATCTAATAAGCTTTTGAACCTTGCTAGCCTCATTATTCTGTATTCAAGATCATAGCAACTCTTGATAATATTGAAGCTTGACCTGATTTACAATAACGTTTAATTCTTGTGTAAATTTTAGTCCTTTATCTGAAGAGATTGAAAGTATACGCATGTTTGAATTTGTGGCAAGTTTGGCAAAATCGCGTCGTGCTACCATGATTTTGACAAAATCAAAGTGTCACCTTAATCTCGCCAAACTCACCGTCATTCCAAACATACACTAAATATGTATCAGGTTTAATTTGGAAAAGTATTGTAGCATAATACAGAGAATCGGGAATAGCATATATTCCTAAATATGAGTTTCTATTTGAGATACTACAACTTGACATTAACTATTTCTTTATCTTGGATACTAGTTAACATTCATGCTTCACTTTGGTTATTCAATTGTTAAAATTTCTGAAGCACCAACACCAGAAACGACACCTGACATACTTTCGATCTAAAGTGTTGTATACAAAATTTAAAAACACTATTCTCTATTGTAATGTACTAATGGATCATAGTACTTTTACTGCTGCAGATTTTGGAGACGATTAATTTTTTGGATCAAACACAAAGTTTGCTCAAGGAGATTGATGATATGGACATGATTGAAGTATCAGGAAATGAACTTTTACCAATGGATTTTGCAAATTATGATCTCAACGGACTGTTGGCTTCCATTTCCACTGAAAATTCATGTGATTGGACTCTCAAATATACTCTTGATGAAAACTATGATGAGCTAAGAGAAGTTTATTCTTCTACAAATCCTAATGATCCCTTCTCTTCCCAACACAAGACTTGTGAAGAAACCTCATCTCTTAGTGACCAATTGAATGGTACCATAGAAGCTTATTTGGATCCTGACTCTTCTATGAACGACAACTTGATTTCCAAAACCTCCCTTTTTGGTGAATGGTGTGGTGAAAATTCTTCTTTTGATTCATTAGGCCAACAATTTGCATCTGAAATAATGGCACAAGAAGTTGTAGATGTTTGCACTTCATTTGATAGCAGCATTGTTCATGATTCAGCATTCGTCTCATTGGACAAAGGGTCATCATTTCAAGACAATCATTCTTCTGAACCTGTTGTTGTCACAGATGTTGTTTTACCATCAAGTTCGATTGAGCCGGTCGATATGTCAGAAGAATTTTTGAAGCTCAGCTCATTGGACGATCTTTGTCAGTGGTTTGCTCCTTCTACAGATGATAGTATCTGCACAACAATGATTCAATTAGATAATAACCTTCCTGAATCAATAGAATTTAATCCAACTTTAGCTGAGCATAACACTATCACTACAACAGTTAACTCAGAAATGAAAGAAACATCTGTACTAATACACAGTTCTGAAAATGATTTCTTGGATAACTTGGAATTGGATTTGGGATGTGACCAATCTAGTGAATGGTGGGGGAATTTACTTACACCAATGGTGAGTACTGCTACCGATATCGGCTTTTCCGAATGCATATCGGAGTTGAACTATACTACTACGCTGACTGATAATCGGAAGAGGCTATTCTCAGAGTTGGGAGGAATTGAAGAGCTTTTGAAGGGTCAAGCAAATTACAACAATCCTTTTAATAGTTCAAATTTTGAGAATGAGTTACTATCATCTAATAAGAGACAGATGGTAGAATTTTCATCCATGAGTAGAACTCAAGTAAATTTTGCAAGCCTTGTTGGGGCTGAGGCTGGACCAAATTTGATGCAATCTGTTTCTGACTTGGAAAAATCCAATAGTGTTTTAACTAAGAAAGATACATTCCCAAAATTACAAGTAGGCATGTTGATTAATGATAGAAATAGCATTAATATGAAGAGGGGTGTTTCCTTACACCCTAAGAAACAAGAAGAGCCTACAAAGCCTACCAAGAAGAAGGCTAAGCCTGGAGAGAGTACTCGGCCGCGGCCAAAAGATCGACAGCAAATTCAAGACTGTATTAAAGAATTGAGAGGAATCATCCCTCATGGTGGAAAGGTAAATGAAACCTCATCTAACCTATGCTAGGACTAAAATCTTCTCATATATGTATGTATTTGTAAAGTTAGTGGATACTTCGCACCAAGAACATCGTTAGAGTCTGATAGTTCCATGAAACCATTCATGATATGAGCTACAATTTTCATTTTACTAGCTGCAAATTGTTTTGATATAACATGCTAACAAATGTTTATCTGATTTTTTTGACAGTGTAGCATTGATTCTTTGTTAGACCGCACCATCCGATACATGCTTTTCTTACGCAGTGTCATCAAATATGCAGACATGATACATGAGCCTAATGAGCCAAAGGTAATTAATTAATTAATCAAACTATTTTTGAACATTTTTTTAATTAAACATGCTTAATCTTCATTAGTCATGATCATAAATAACTGTGGACTATTTTTTGTATGTTTAGCTTATTGAACAAGCAAATGGAGTGGTTCCAAAAGATAGCGAAAACCGTGGTGCTACATGGGCGTTTGAAGTAGGAAACCAAACAATGGTATGCCCTATTATTGTTGAGGACATGAATCCACCAGGCCAAATGCTTATAGAGGTAAGATTTGAAATAATAATGTGTGGTTTGATTTTATTTTTTCTCAATCTATGCCATGTGATTGAATTAATTGGCATTGTTCTGTTGTTGCAGATGCTTTGTGAGGATCAAGGTTTCTTCCTTGAGATAGTTGACATAATTAAAGGTTTTGGGCTGAATATCTTGAAAGCAAAAATGGAAATAAAGAAAAGTAAATTATGGGGGCGCTTTATTGTCGAGGTAAATCGAATATTTGATTGAAATATTAAAAATACAAAAAATAAATAGGGCCATATATAATATTGAAATTTTTTCAGTCATTTTTCTACTTTAGCTAAAAATAATGATTTACATATTTTGTAACAGGCTAATAGACATGTGACAAGGATAGATGTGTTTTGGTCCCTTATTCATCTTCTGCAACAACCAAACATCACTGGAAGTGATTCTTCAAATAAGCATAGCAATGTTATTGATGCAAACATCGCTTAACAGTGGCAATCAAGACGCGCTTATGTGATTTCAGAACTATATTGAACACATAATGTTTTGAAAGTTTAATAATATTTGGAAAAGAAGAGTATCAGTCCTTTTTATGCAGGTCTTGAAACAGGATTTGTTTGTATATAGATTTTAGATTAGATTATACTTAGCAAAAACTTGGAAAATTCAAGGTTCATTATGTCAACTTTGTGTTTCTATATATGCCAAAAGTTAGTGATCAACAGTGAGCATATCCACATAACTTAGCAACAATATTTAATGAAGTTCTTACATTTTCAATAATTTATTGTTAGATTTTTTTTTCGTTGACAAAATTGATAAAGTAAATCATATACAAATTCAATATCGTTAAAAACAAAAACAATGAATCTATGAATATATTCTCAATATTCAAATTAATAACTTAAAACGACGCAATACTTATAAATAATATGATAAAATCAAATATAAGGATGACAAATAAATTAATTAACTGGTTTGTTATATCAATTCTTAATAAGTGCTAAATATAGTTTAATTTCATCAGCATGCACCCAAAATGATTTCCAATTATAGTAACACTTATTAGGTTTAGTTAGGTTGCTTTACAATACTATGCCTACATAAGAAGTGTAGAAATGGTGACATAAGATTGTATAATTAGGGATATGGTAGTATTTCAAATATTTTATTATATCTGAAGAATATTCAATGATGGCAAATCCTAACAAATTGGTTCGCATTCATTGTGCAAATAAAATAGTGAACTTAAAAAAAACAGGCTGCATCTTTGTGTTGTTGTTACTAAAATATAAAATTAACTTGGTTAAGGCCAAAGTTTAAAATTTTTTGGTTAAGACCAATATTTTCTTTGTGCAAATATAAATTTTTTGGTTAAGACCAATATTTTCTTTTTTTAAGGCTAAGACGAAAGTTGGAATGGAAGAAAAATGGTAACCAAAGAAAGAAGTGAAAAATACTTAAGATAGTTGGTTTGTCTTTTAAATAAAATGTTGTGAATTTGGAGAAGTAGCTAAATAAGTGCCCTACAATATTTTATACCAAAATGCTATAAAAAAAATAAAGAAAAAAAGCAGGGGCGTGACAAAGTTAAAAGCTATATCAACCTTTAACTTGGCTCTCCTTTCCCTCCCCCACTAGAATTTATCAAATATTTTTTCAGAAAATTAAAATATATTTAACTTTGGTTTTAACTGGATTATTCCATATGGCCTCCCTTTAAAAAAATTCCCTATAGCCCTGTTCTATAGGTCCTTCATTTAAATTCCGTTCCTCATTTATCTTAAATTGTTTAAAGCTAAATAAATATTACAAGCATTTTGGTTTTTTAAATTGTAAAAACTAGTCAATTTAATTTTTTATACTAAAAAAAATTAAAAATGTTTTTATTTCTACAAAATTACAAATTTTCAGGTTTAATCTATTGATTAGATACGTCACGTGAACATTTTAAGTTGTCTGACATCTATGTGGGACATGACATCACTTTTAAGAAACTAAATTGATTGAACTTTATAACTTTAAAGAGTAAACTATTTATTTACTTCTTTCTAATAAAATAAAAAGGACGCAAGACCTAATTCATTAAAGTGTAAACAAATTAATTGTTATTTAAATTCAATTTAGAGGACCTAAATCTCAAATTTTTATTTTTTGTTTTTTTAGCTTACCTCTGTTATATATCCTTAACTGTTTACACAATTTTTTTTTTAACTTTCAATTTTTGTAATTTCTATTTCTCATACTAATTATAAATTGAGCCCTAATTTAATAAATTTAACTACAATTATTAATTTTTTTTGTAATTTGTTAAAATGACTTATACCGTGGGATAGAGAGGGAGTAGTTTGTTACAATATAGTACCTTATCTTTTTTATGATTGTAGCGAAGAGTGGTGCAAATATCACGTGCTTTCATGATTTTGTTCTCTATTTTTTGTACTATATTCCAACTTGAATTCTTGTGTGGAGAGGTTCCCTTGCACTTTTATGTTTCTATGTCTCTCCTTAGGGATGTGAATGGTTTAAGCTTTCCACTACATATTTAGGGTTTAGGGTTTAGGGTTTAGGGTTTATGCATTTGTTAATCATCAAACCAATGCATACGTTAAGTTACTAAATGTTACAATCTTTTTCAAAAGTTGTTTTCTTTCACCAATTGATATGAGTTTCTTTATAAATAGAAATACTTTAGAAACAGAAAGGACAAGACAAAATTCATGTTACATGAGTCAAATTTTTGTCAAAAATATTTCAGATTCATTTTTTCTTTTCTACAGTGTACGAGAGTAAATAAATGAACTTTACTCTGTAAGCTATCATTGATCGATCAATATGTTTGATGTGACTGTATAATTCACTTCAATACGCTTTGAAATTTATTTGTGTAACATTCATCATCATTAGTTTCATCTTCTTCGTGTTCAAGATTTGCAGCATACATCCAATAAAATATTCAACATTCTTTGGATTTGATTTGTTTTTATCTTATTTATTTATACCGCAATTTTAAAGGAGATGAACATTCACATGATTATTTATCTATGACCATAACGAAAGATACACAATTATTTTTGTATGAAAATATGATAATACACAATTATTTTTGTATGAAAATATGATATTTATTATACGTGCTCTATGTTATTCACTTTCTGCTTGAAATTGTTGTCAACAATAGTAATATTTAAGGACTTCTTTTATTCGTAAATGTTGAGTTTTCTTCGTTTTGTTAAACTAATAATCAAATGTCCATTCATTTTTTAGAGAATAAAACAATTCTTTAATTACTGCAATGTAATTATTTGGTCCATTTAATTTATGTGTGAGCATGATAGTTTTGAAGTGTTGAAATTTTATGAGTGAAATTTTAAAGTATGTGTTGCCTTGAACAATTTAGTGATTAATGTATCTGGCTATAAAGAAAAAAAATTGAAGTGCGTTACATAATTCGTTGTCATGCTCAGGTATTAATATACTCCTTTTGGTGTTGTAATTTTAAAGTTGATTTACTCAAAAGTTATCGGTTAATTTTAGATCCACAAAATCCATTTTGAGGAATTAATACTCAAGTGTTAAATTTAATTGATTATAGTTTATATGATTAACTCATATTATTATATTATTATATGTGCACGATAGTATCAAAGTATTTGTCAATTTCTTATTTATTTTGATATTAAAAATATTTTGAATATATATATTATAAGTTGACAAATGTTCATGAAAGGAAGTAATAGAAAATTTTAATGTTTTTGTTCATTGTTTATTTTAATTGTGATTGTTATTTAAATTTGCTATAGAAATATATTTAAATATGAAACTTGAATTAAAAAGTAGAATTCAATGATACATGTATTAGTTATAATATAAATATGAATAAATGGTTTCTTTAATAGAAATTAAATGAATTCTTATTTGTTAAGAAAAAAATGACTTACATGTTGACCCACACCTTATGATATTTGATTATGAGAAATTTTTATGATCATGTTTTGTTATCTTGTGATAATATATATTCAATGCATTTAATGTATTATATATTGGACTTGGATATATTGAAAAGAGAATTAAAATTTTAAATTGAAATGGTTATTAAATATAGTAAAAGGTAGAATGACATAAAATTTTGTGCATGTAATAGTTGATATGTTTATTAATTGCATGTGATACAATGTGAAGAGATTAAATGTAAAAATGTCATGGTTTGGTGATAGTTGATCAATACTATCAAGAATATATAAATGATGTTATGATTTATTTATATGTGGATGAAATATTAATCTTTGGCACCGATTTAGATGAGGTAGAAAAAACTAAAACTTTCTTATAAAAAATTTTGATATGAAAGATTTAGATGAAACATATGTGATTTTAGGAATTAAAATCATAAGAGGTGGTGTAAATATTGGTTTATTCCAATCTCACAATATTAAGAAAGTGCTACAGAAATTTGATCATTTTGATTGTAAATTTATTTCTACCGTATTTGATCAAAATGTTAGTTTACAATCATATAAAGGATGTCATGTGGCACAACTAGATTATTCAAAGGTAATTGGATGTTTGATGTAAGTCATGACTTGTACCAGATATGATATAACATATGATGTTGGAAGATTAAGTCGGTATACAAGCAATCCAAGTAAAGAACATTGACATGCTATTAATAAAATATTAAAATATTTGAAATGAACAATTAACTATAGTTTAATCTATAGTTGATATCTTTTAATTTTGAAAGGATATAAAGATGTTAGTTTGGTAAGTGATATTGAGGATCATGCTTCCACAAGTGGATGGATCTTCAACCTTGGTGGATGTGCAATTTCTTGGAGTTCAAAGAAACAAACTTGCATTGCCGACACCACCATAGTTGTACAATTTATTGCTCTAGTTGCAGATAATAAAGTGGTTGAATGGCTAAGAAAGTTGTTGTACGAGATACCAATTTGACCAAAGTCAATTGCATCGGTATCTATACATTGTGATAGTCAATTCACACTATCAAAAGCATATAGTCAAGTATATAATAGAAAATCTATACATATTGAATTAAGACACAGTTATGTAAATGATTTAATGGAGTGGTATCCATAATGTTTGTAAGAACTGAAAAGAATCTTGCAGATCCTTTGACGAAAGATCTGACATAGGACATGGTGTTGAAGACATCATTAGGTATGTGATACAAGCTCATATCTAAATAATTGCCAATGAAAGGAACTATCAACTCACACTTGAGTAACATCAAATATTGAGTTTAATAATGAAAGTACTTTATTAGTGCGATTGAAGTACTTGGCAATAAATACGTCCCAAAGGGTAAAAGTACTTGGACAGTAAAATAAAAGTGGTAGGATGAGATCTCATCTTAATGGACATATAACATATATTTGATGGAATGCATAATTATTGGTGCATTTCTGATATAATTCACCAATAGAGAATGAAGTAGACTGCCTCATGAAAAGGATATAAGATATATAACCTTATCATATGTGTCATCTTTATAATTCGATCAATGGTATTGAGATTTCATGTATGACTTATGCACACTTGTTCTAATGAATGATTGGTTTAAAGTTTGCATACCAATTTATTCGGGAATGAGTGAAAACATAATTTACTAAGTAATGGTTCAAATTGTAAGATACATTTATCTGAAATCATGAGATTTTCATAATAACGGATTTAGATTTATTTTGAAAATGGTGGGATGATATTGTGAGAAGAATTTCCAAAATATATTTGAAATTCTCTAATCTATATTATTGTAGCAAAATTAATTAACTTAATGTATCACTTGATCCAATGGTTTAGGGTTTACAATATTTTTTCAAAAAGTTGTTTTCTTTCACAAATTGGTATGAATTTCTCTATAAATTGATATACTTTAGAGGCAAAAAGGACAAGACAAAATTTATGTTACATGAGTCAAATTTCTGTCAAAAATATTTATGAGTCACTTCTTCTTTTCTCTAGTGCACGAGAGTAAATGAATGAACTTTATTCTATAAACTATCATTGATCGATAAATTTGATGTGAATGTGCAATTCACTTTAAGGATTTCCATCCTGAAGGTGATTCGCCGGTTAATCCGTTTGCATCAATATACATAAATTGGTGGGGACGAATTGAACCTAAAGCTTATTGTGATACACACACTTTAAAATTTATTTGTACAACTATCATCATCATTAGTTTCATCTTCTTCAACAAGACCTCTACATGACAAGTTTGGAATGTTTCTATAGATACTTCAATTGATGCAAGCAAGGCTGAAGATGAAAGTGACATTTTTTATGATTCAACAGCAATTTTTATCAAATATATGTTTTAGTGATGATGAAAGTGAACCTTCGTTAATGTCATTGTAATAATATGTGTTCGATTAATAAGTTAAGTTAAAAATAAGTTAGGATAGAATAATTTGGGATATATAAAGTGTGAAGTCCCTTAAAAAGTAGATGGGTTTCATCATTTAAGAAATTACATATGTCTATGTGATAAACAAAATTAAGGGGATTAGTGATACTTCGTTTTGAATGATGGTAAATTGTTTATTAATATATGTTAATGAGTTTTATCTCTGATTGTTGAATAAGGCATACAAGATTAGAATATTTTAACAATCGTATTCTCTTTTCTTTTTCAAGTGGTAGTTGTAAAAGTTTAGTGAAGTGGAATTAAGTGTTGACTCTTGTATGATAACTCTTAAATTTATACGCAAAAGCTACCACCCATCATATTCTTAATTAATTATACGTCAACATGTGAGGTTCTTTTGTTGCTTGAAAAGAATAGTAATAACTTTTATTCTACGATACAATTTTTTGGTGAACTATTCTAAGATACATTATGTTATAAAATCTATGATTCTGATCAATCGTGTAATATGATAATAGACTTAAGTTCTTTTTTTCTTAAGATAATAGACGTAACCTTATATGCTACTCCCTCCGTTTTAGAATTAATGTCATTTTAAGAGAAATTTTTATTTCAAAATGAATTAATGTTATTTTTTATTTTTAATATAATATAATTTTGTTTTTCAATTATGGTTTGGCCCAAGGAATAGGCAAGTGAAGATGTCGTCTTGCCTTTAATATTTTTAGGTTTAAATTTATATTTTTTATTTAATTAATATTAATTTTTTTAGTCTTTATAATATAAATTTCATTTTCTAAAGGCAGTATGAATTAATTCAAAAAAAAATTAATCAATCATGTAAATGTATTTAAAATTTATTTATATATAAGTTGTTAAATATTGTGTATTCGTAAAAAAGATTGTTTAATATTATAAAAGTAATTAGATTTAAAAAGAACTCAGATTTTACTAATGTATATTTAAAAGGCCTCATTTTATTTAATAAAAAATGCGTCATTTTAAAATTTTCTTTAGGCTTCTACAGATTTATTAGGTCGACCTTGTTTTAATTATGTTATTTAATTAATACTATGTGTATTATTTTAAAATATTATATTTTAATTTATAATTATGATAGTAAAAAATACAACAATAGTCAACAAAAATAATTTGATAAAATTACTATTTTTACTTTTATTTATTTATTATTATTATTATTTTGACCTTTATCAATTATAGTAAGAAATTTTCTATGAAGACAATTAACATGATGAAGTTGTGTGACGAAGGCAACCAAGTGGGTTGATCCACCACCGGTTAAAATCATAATTGATAGTTAGATAATGCATTAGAAATACCATTCCACACGCTTTCAAAAAATAAATATTGAAAATTTTCTTCCAACTTGCAACCATGTAAGCATAGATATGATAGAACAAGTTAACCTTTGTTAGAACTTAGAAGCCTATTTTGAACTAGACGCCAAGCAAATCTTGAAGAGGTAATGGCTCCTCGATCATATCTTGAGTGAGCATCACTATGGTCAAGCCCACTTGTTTCATACATTTTATTGCAATCAAATGTTAGCCAACAACTAAGGTGAGTCCGTTTGGTCCAACGTTGGATTCAGCATGAATAATTAAGTGAAGTATCTAGCTAGATACTAGTAGATTTTGAGGCGGTGTAATTACTTGCTCTTTGTTTATCATTGGTAATGTTGTAAACATCTTTCTTTGTTCAATTCAAGTTTGAGTACATTTGTTTATATTCAAACTTAATACTTGTTACACAGTAATCAAATGAAAAATATTTATTTATTCATTTTATTGTTTTTGAATTATTATCGTTATTATTTCTTTTTCCATCATACAGGACTCCAAATAGTGTTATTTGAAAATAAATAAGGTGTATTATAATTTTTTAAATGAAGATTTGTAGTGCGAGGACTGATAAAGTGTTACGTGTACAATAAAAATAAAAAAAATAAGAAATTGATTTGCTGTATATATTAAATGAGAAATATATTGAACATTTTGGTGTCTTCTATGTTGAAGTAATCTTATTGGTTTTTAAATTGAATTAATTGATTTTGTTTTAAACATTTTGTTAATGTATTGATATAAATCACATTTAGGATGGAGGCTTTGTGGTGTGAGGACAATTGACAGAAAAATGGACAATAAGAAAATAGAAAATAAACTTGGAATGTTTATAACATAGATGTCCTGATTGAGAGATAATAGTAATATGACTTAATTGATTTAACCAATTAAATACGAGATTGAATATTGTGGTGCCTTTTATATGTTGAAATGATGTTATTGGTTTTTAATGAGAATTGATTGTTGTGTTGAAAGTTATTGATAATATTCCATTTTTACTTTGATATGAATCATCGTCATTGAATAGTGTTATTTGAAAATGAATTAGGTGTATTAATAACTTTTTGGATGAAGACTTCTGGTATGAGATTGAATATTCTAGTGCCTTGCATATATGTTGAAATCAAAGTTATCGGTTTTCAATGAGAATTGAGTGTTTGGTTGAAAATTATTTAAACATTTTTTATATTAAACTTTGCCATTGAATAGTATTATTTGAAAACAAATAGCTTTACAATTGAGATGAGTTTAATTTTATAGTCTCAAAATATTAAATTTAAATTTCTTCGAATACGATTGTAAAATGAGTATTAATGTCCTTTAGAAATATAAATATGTGATGTGAGGACTACTAATAGAGTGTCATGTGTACCATAAAAATAAAAATGTGACCACGAAGTTTTGGACAAAAGTTTTTTACCATTTTATATAAAAAAAATATATTAAAGGGATTGCTGACCTAATTAAGAGATATTGCTCATATGACTTACTTTGTTTTCATGTGTTAAATGAGAGATTAAATATTCTGGTGCCTTCAACAAATGTTGAAAAAATGTTGTTGGGTTTTAATGGAAATTTATTGTGCGGTCGAAAATTGTTGAAACTTATTTCAGTATTGTGTTCTTGTTTTGATATGAAATACCATTATTGAATTGAATTATTTGAAAATGAATACGTTCTATTAATGGCTTTTAAGATATATGCCTCCGGTAAGTTTATACCGTAATTATAATTAGTTTATTTCAATTTCTCATTATTATTGAATTAATATTCAAAAAAGTAATTTTAGTTACACATTTATCTTTTAATTAAATATGCATATTATTATGTGTACACATATTCTTTTAGAGATGTTAATATGTTTGTTTGCCCATTATTTTTTTAATTTATAAATCTCAATTAGTTAAATAATTAAAAAAATGAACTTTTGTTATTAGATTGTATTATATATTTTTGTTTTATTATTTTGTCAAATATAGTAACATATTCGTAGAAGATACTTTTACTAAATTTGGAATTGAATATGATTATTATTATGTGTACCTATTATGCGTGAAATTTTTGATATTTATCGTTTAAATGATCTAAAATTTTTGATTTTTTTCTTAAATAATATTAGTAATTAGTTGTTAATTTTTAAAGTTGTAGTTTATTTTTACTAAGTTTGATGTTTAACTTTTGTCTATAAGAACTTATAGTTGTCAATTTTTTGTTGGTAGCGCGACCATGGATATACGAAGATGGTGATTCGATGTTGATGATTTAGTAAGAGTGATTTGATGATAGAAAAATAAGGAGAGAATCATAATCCTCAAGTTTACTTTTAATTTTGGATGGAATAACTAAAATATAATTTCTTTAACTTTCCTTCGTTTTTTTTTTAATTAGTTTAATTACTTAATTTTATTTTTAATTATTTTATTTAATATTCTATCACGTCAAACTATCATATGACTCATCCGTTTGCCACTTAAATGTTTTATAAGAGCAACAACCAACAAAGATCATTTTAAAACTAAATTGAACTTGCTTTAAATTGAAGAAAAGAACTTTCAATGACCAAAATAAAAAGATATAACCTTACATAAACAAATCAATTATTTAAATTTTATTTCTTTTTATTGGTAATTTTTATTTTTGTTATACTAATTCCATTATGTTATATACATCCGAGTGACACATAAGCATAATTTTTTGAGGTTGAATGATTTAAAAAAAATATAAATTTTATAACAATTTTAAAATTGTTACTACTTTTATTCAAAATATTTCCAAATAGAAAAACAACAAAATTTAACATAAAACTAAAAAAGACATAAAAGAGAGGAATTCAAAAAATAAAAATAAAAATCTATTTATGAAGATAAAAGTAATTGAAATTGAAAATTTAAATTATGAAATATTTTTGGGATATTTCAATTTTTTTAGTTTTTATTTTTATTTAAATTTTAATTATAACATTTCAGTTAGGTTGCATCTGAATGCAATTAATGATGGACCAGTCTGAGAAGAGAATTGATTATAAAAAGACACGTGAAAGAATTATTTCATAAAATCGATTATAAATAATATTAGTATAGATATTTCATTAAAGAGTAGATACTCTATAATTTATTTATATTTTCCAAATTACTTTTTTATTCTTGATAAATATTTGTCTATTTAACTACTTAATATTATTTTTTATAATTATTTCTTATATAGTAGATATGGTTATTCATGAGACATAAATACTTCGAGTAAAAAAAACAAGAGGCATAAATAACTATATATACCACAAATATTTATTGCTAATTAATTAGTTAAAAAATAATTATTTATCTATAAATTTTGATATTAATTTATAATTATTTTTTATGTCATTAAAATATGTTAAGATCAACGTCAATAATATAATTGTATTTTATTTTCTATGTCATTAAGATATGTTAAGATCAATGTCAACAATATAATTATATTTAATGTCAATTTTGAAACATCTTAATGATATAGTAATAATTATAAATTGATATTAAAATGTGTAAATATAATCTATATGATATTAGTTTTCATTTCAATTGATGATCTGGAAAAATATTTATTTGATATTGTTGTATTGGGTTAGTGTAACTCTTTAGGTGCAATTTGATCCTTGTAGAGGAGTGATTAAATTACACACATAAAATTAGAATAATTCAATAATATCGAATTAGATAAATATTTTTTTAAATAAATTATTGAATTATAAACTATAGGTCACATTATAAATTTTAACATTAATCTATAATTATTTCATATGTCATTATGTTGCATTAAGATCTACTTCAACATTGTAATATCTAACGTTAATTTTGATAACATAATAGATGATTATATATTAATATCAGATTTTATAGATATCATAGTAGCTTATAATTCAACTATTAATTTTAAAAAATATTTATCCGACATGATATTATTAAATGAGTAACTTTTTTAAAAAAACTTTGGTAGTAATTTGAAGAAACGTTTACTTTTTTATATATATATATATATATATATATATATATAAAAGTAAAATTTTATATGACATGTGTTGAACCCGCGTCATTTGTAAAAATTTATATATTTATCTAGCAAGAATATCTCCAAAACATATATATATTAATTATATCCCTCGTATATTCTCTTTTTACAATATCAAATCCCTCAAATTTTTCAATTAAATTTTATTTTAAATTTTTATTAATGTATTTTTTTATTAGTTTCTATTTTTATTATTCAACGTAATTTTAATCTCTACTTGAATAAAACATGTTTAATCGTTCTTCAATGTTAAAATCTTTAAATGATTTTATTAAAAAATGTTTAGAACATTAATAAAAAAATTTGAATGATTTTAATTTTAGATAAGTTACTTATAATTTTTAAATATAAAAATCTCAAGTTAAAAATAACAAAAATATAGATTTAACAATCAAAATTTAAGCTCGTTTTTTGTGAATGTTCTTTTTATGATGTTGTAAACTTATATGTAAGAAAATCATTCAAAAATATATGTTAGTATTTATTGAGAATAATATAATTAAATACCTTTAATATATTTTATTTATATTCACATTAATTATATTTAAAATTTAAATTAGATATCATTACGATATATTATATATATATTTCTTTTAGAAAATGTTTACTATTTATTTCTTTTTCAAGAAATATGATATGTTTTTACATTGTAGTTTAGCTCTATATAGAGAGCTATAAATAGAAGTTTATAATATGAGATTTCACACATACACACACGCACACAAAAAAATACTTTTTTATATAAAATATATCACATAAAATCATTATTCCGCAAATACAAACAACAAAAAATTCTATCAACATTTTAATATGGACTAAAATTACATGCATAATAGTTTTATAATAACTATAATTGATAGACATGTTGAAATTTTATAGGGGCTAAAATCATATTTAACTATTCTTTTATTTTCAAACTTTTTTTTTACTAATTTCTTATTTTATTTAAGACTATTGTTTTATAATATTATTTTACAATATAATATATTTATTTTTGAATTCCTAATTTAAAATATAAATTTATTATTTCTTAAACATATTTATTTTTTAAATATATTTTCATTTCTGCATGGCTTTGAATTTTTTTTTTAGTTTTTATTCGGTACATGTTTTATTTTTATATTTAGAAAATATAATATAAATTTTAAATTCTATGTAAAAATATATCAATAAACTACACAATTCTACTTTGATTCTACCCATCCAATCTTTGATTTATTTATTTTTATATTTTTAAACATTTTTTTTATCAATTTCCAATTTATTTTTGAATTATTTATCTAGCATAAATATTTGAACAGTCTCTATCTTTTGTGATTCTCCCCCTCAAATATCTCATTTAATTTTTTTTAATTAATTTATAATTTTACTTAAACATTAATTTTTCAATAAAGTTGTTTTCCAAACAGATTTTTTCACTTATTTCTTTTTTTTAGTTAAGATTATTATTTTATAGTATAATATCTTTATTTAAATTTAGAATTTACAATATGCATTTATTATTATTTTTATATAAGTTTTATTTTTAAATTTATAAAATATAATATAATTTTAAAATTTGATGCCAAAATTTATTAAAAAAAACTACACATATCTACTTTGATACTTCCCTTCAATCATTTTATTTTAATTTTCAAATAATGAGATTAGATTGAGAACAAATTGGAAAAAGCGAGACTAAAATCGACTTTATTGATTTGATCAACGTGATTTTTATGGATGAAAAGTATGTTTAAAATTTAAAATTTCTTAAAATTTATGATTTTACATTATTTAATATTATTTTTCTTATATAAAGTCATTTTATTTTATTATTATTTTTGAATCATTTGGATGTCAAATACATGACTTATTTGTCAACCGAAAATTACCCAATTGTTTAATTTATGTAGAAATCTGATATCTTTAATCACGAACAACGTTTTGAACGTACAAATACAAATTATACGAATAATTGATCCATCACAATATTGCATAAGGAAAAAAAATGTTCGTGAACCGTATATTTGGAATATCTATGATAACAATGATGCTTAGGAGTTAGGACATAAAGGGACTTCAAATAATTTTATTTTTTGTATTTTATTAATTTTTTTGGACCACTTGAAACTAAAGTTAGACATTTAAGGGTAAAATCCAATGCACTTTTGTTGAGTGAAAGTGTTAAAACATATAAATCTATGATTATAGACTGTTTTTAAAAAAGATGACCGATGTAACTCCGATTAATGATTCAATATATATTCCTTTTTAATGCATTCAATATCTCATAGAATGGTGATATTTGTTAAGCTAAGAAGGAGGACTCACATTTTATAGATATATTTGTTGTCTATTTATTTGTTTATAATGTTTTGATTTCGCCGGATATTCATCTTAGCTATAATATTTGTTTATAAGATACCATTGGATATTTAGCTGCAAAGAAAGAACTCATAGAGTACAAATAAGGAATCAAATGAAGCACATATTGCTCTTAAGTTAGATGTTGTTGAGTAAGTATTGTTCTCATATTTTCATTTTATTTGAATATACTTTCGTATTTTATTATTCATTTATTTGTATGGCTGGTGAGAGTTTACGGTACACATTCTAGGGTGAATATACAAGTCGACTTCTCCAATATATGGATGATGGTTTTAAAAGCTTAAAAGAGTAAAATTAGGTAAAAACAATAATATATGACATGCAAATAATATTTGTTGAAAAGAAAATGGAAAATTTTAAATTGACATAAAATAAAGTACAAGAATTAAAAAGGATCGTAGTTAAGAAACCAAGAAGTTAATGACTTGAATATAAAATTGCAAGTAAGAATATAAAAACAAAAAACTGCATCGAAATTTCGATGGAATGTAAATTGCTTGAAAGGTAAAAATTACATAGTTGAAGGAATTTAAAGACTTCAAATGCATACTTAAGATCCGGAAAACTTGAATTTGTTTATAATTTAGGAGTAGGTTTCAAATATTAAGTACGCGATTTTTTTCTACTAAGAATTTTTATTTATATACAAAGTAAAATAAATAATTGTGATTTTAGTGATATACCACATTTCACTGTTGTGGTAGTTGCATTCTGTTAAACAACCAAATATTCACTCTAGGTTGAAACACGTTTAGTTTTATTGTTGTCAGTTTACATCTGTTGAGTACCCCATTTACATCGATGTTATTTGTTTTTGACATTTCATCACAATTGATAAGCCATACAATTTTAAGAGGTTTAAATATATATTTGATATTTGTAATTATAATATTTTTTAATTTTTATTCTCGTAAGTTTTTTTTTTTTGGTTCACATCTTTGTAAATATAGTTTTATTTTAAAATAATTATTCCATTAAACATCGGTTACAAAAATTCTAACAACATAAAATTTAAATATAATTAAAATATAATTAAAATATAATTTTTTTAACCTAAAAATAAATCTTCAATATAATTATATTATAATATATTTTAACCTAAAATTAACCTCAAATGTTTCATTATTTTTCTTTAAAAAAAACCTAAAATGAACAACTTCAAAATGGTTTCTTTTAAAATTGTTAGTTCAAGTTTAGAGTATCGACACTAGCAGGTTAATTGCAAGATAAAAACTGTATTATATTATAAATGATAGCAACAATATTATGATAATATTATTATGATAATATTGATGGGTTTTTTTTGAAATTATTGGTTCAATATTTTTTTTTCAAGGTAAAACCCACTATGGAGATTTCTTAGTTGATCAGACTTTTCAATTCGTTGACTATATTTTTGGTGAAATTGAAACTACTAGAAATCGAATTGGGAATATTAATCAAACTAAGAAATAATCAGATTTGATAATTGATGAATTGAAATTCAATTTGTTGATAATAGAAACATATGTTAATCGTTTTGAATCAATTTCAATCGTTAGCTTCAATTTAAATTTTTCCATCAATCGACGCAAATAAATTTGAAGCGAAGCATTCAAAAGAAAAAACAAACATTCACAATTTTGTACTAATATTGTATTTTAAATCCTAACCCTAATTTACGTAGAAGTGTAGTTTTTTTTAAAAAAAAAAAAAAGAATTAAATAATTGGAGGAAGAAGAATGAAATATTTGAGATTAATTTTAAATTTTTTATAGAAGAAAAATAATACAGTTAGAGTTAATTTTATGTTAAAAAAGATTTTAATTTAATTATATTAGAATCTATTTTTAAATTAAAAATATTATATTTTTAATTATATTTAAATTTAATAGTGTTACAGTTTTTATAATAAAAGTTGAATAAAAAATTATTTTAAAATAAAATTATATTTATAAGAAAGTAAACCAAATAAAATTTTTTAGTATTGTTTTTTGTTGACCCATTTAAGACTTATGTCAGAAGAATTTACAAATTTTTCGATAACAATACAATAAAAAAGAAATTGATAATGTTATATTCAAAAATAAAATAAAAAATTCATCAATTAAGAAATAAATCATGACAAAACAATTATGTCATTTAATTATCACAATCACATCAATTCAAAACTCCGTACAATGCACGGATTTTCATACTTGTATATTATTATGTTTAAGTACCTCATAACTTTGCAAGAAATTTTTCATCTATATATTAAATAAGATTGATTGATAATAACAATTTAAACGTGGTATAATACCTTACGACGCATCTTCTTATCTAGTTGAAAATATTGTCTTTTACCTTAACGGTTGGAGATTACTAAATTTCAAAAATTGTTAGACTGGTTAACCTCGAGTTGTTAATGACACTTAATTAAAGTTGAGTTGATTGAACAAGTCAAATATGTTGCTAAAATAATAATTAATCAAACTTCACTTACCTATCAATAATTATTTTCTTAGTAATTGAAGGAGTAAGACTTTTTTTATTCTCTCTAAACTCTTCTATTTTGAATATTTTTTGGTGATTTTTTTTTTTATATATCTTTTTTTTATTTAATCAAAATGCCACACTAAATAAAACAAAATATAAAAATGTCATACTTTTTTACCGCAGTTGGTGATCGCAACCTGAGAATACGACGATGTGAAGGAAATTTTTTTATTTTTAATAGATGGTCGCATTCTGGGGATACGACCTTTTAATAAATTATAAATAATAAAATATTTAAAAATTCACAATACTATTAATAAAATAAAATACATTAATAAATAATAATAATAATAAAATAAATTATATTAATAAAATAAAGTAAATTAAATTAAACAAACAAAACACGTTAAATTAAAGAAAATATTCCACAAATTGAAAAAAGATAAATACATCAAATTCATATTTTATTATTATTATTATTATTATTATTATTATTATTATTATTATTATTTTCATTAGTTCTTAATTATTAGATCCAAACAAAAAAATAAGAGCAATTTGTTATAATAATGTGACAAAAGAGGAGCAAATTGTTATAATAACGTGCCAAAACAGACAAAAGGAAGTTGTCTTAGACGCATTAAAAAATTGTTTTATATTCTCGTAGATTAGGCAGCATTTATAAACAGTGTACCCAAAAGTATGAAAAAAAATATTACCTATCCTCTTTAACAACATTTTTTTTTTTATGTTTTAGCAACATTTTTCAAGTGTTATAATAGGCTAAATTACATTCGTAGTCCCTTAATTTAATTTCAGGTAACGTTTTAGTCCCTTATCTTTTTTTTTTCCGATTTAGTCCTTTATTCTTAATAATATCAAATAAAGTATGAAAATATGAGTTTATTTGAAGATTTGCGTTACGGATTTGATGAAATTTGTATTATATTGAAGAATATAATTAATTTTATGAGTTTTGATTGAATTTTTTTTTTTTGAATTTTTGTTTAAAAAATGATAACGTTGTTGAAATTTTAAAACATAAAATATCAAATTATCATTTAAAATTAAAATAAAGGACTAAGTCGGAAAAAAAAAATAAAGGACTAAAACGTTACCTGAAATTAAGTTAAGGGACCACAAATGTAATTTAGCCGTTATAATAACGTGCCAAAACAGATAAGAGGAAGTTGCCTTAGACGCATTAAAAAATTGTTCTTTATTCTCATAATTTAAACAATATTTATAAACAATGTACTCAAAAGTGTGAAAAAAATAATATTACCTATTCTCTTTAACAACCAACATTTTTCAAGTGTTGTTATAAAACAAAAATGTTGTAGTGTTCATTATCATCCTGCTACTTTTTAACTTTTTTAATTTTTATTCGAATATAGTTTTTTCTTAGTACAAACATAGACTATATCTTTTAGTTTTGGAGTTTATTTTGTTGTTAAAAATGTTTGATCGCTTGGTCAATTCTGGAACTTTGCACCGAAACTGGTATGCTCCGTGAGTTAATAGGGACAATTGATAAACTGACAAATATAGTTGTAAATTTTGGGCTATGTGGAATGCGTGTTAAACGGGTTGCCCCTATAGGGCTATATACTCACATCTAGGAATGATAATAATTAATTGGCTTAATTATAATTTAATTTTTTTTATTTTTACCAATTTACAGAAATAATCTCTATATTTTAAAAGTTTATAATTTTTGTTATTTATTTAATTTTTTTAATAAAAAAATGACGATTTAACATATTTTAAATGATATGACATATAATTTCATAATATAGAACCATATATGCATTAATTATTCATATATCATTAGTTAAATTATAAAAATGAAAAAAATTTGAAGTTGAAAGTTAAATTTTTATAAGATTTTATTATGATTTCATATGTGTTAATTATTCTATCATATGTCACATTATTTAACACATGTCGCTATTTTTTAGTTAAAAAATCATAATGAATAATCAAAACTATCAGATTTTAAAATAAGGGGCTAATTTTATGAATTGATAAAAATAAGGAGACTAAAACTGCAATTAAGTCTAATTAAATTTTAAAAATTAATGTATTTTTTTTACCAAAAAAAGAAATTAATGTATAGTAGTAGGTTTGTTAGATTTCACTAATAAAAATTAAAAATTTAATATATTTGTATGTCTAATTCAATCGACAAATGCTGATATTTTCTCGATTACCATGTCTTAAATTCTAACTTGAGACCTCGCAATTGTGTAAAAATTTCTTTACCATTTTATCTAGACAAAAAAAAAATCTTAGTCATGGTTCGACATTAATCGAAAATATGAAGAAACTCTCTTATATATCTAATATTTATGAGAATTTTTATTATAGATTTGTCGATTTAACATGTACATATTTGGTATTTAAATTAATAGTTAAATGTTTTTTTTTTCTTTGAATAAAAGAATTTCTTATCATTTAAAAAATTATAATAAGTAAATATTATTTAAAAAAAATGGAAAATAAAATTTAATTTAATTTCTAAATTTCTATTATTCATAATAGTCAATATTGAATATTTTTTACGATAAAATGTAAAAAATCATGATAATATTTATAAACAATAAAATGATATTTTTTGCTTATAAAATAATGTTTTCTAAGATACAAAAATAGATAAAGGCTCGACTTACCTATATATTTTGCTTCTAGTTGTTACATAATTTTGTTTTTGTCCTTTAAAAATTAATTATTGTCCCCACTAAAATTTTATTAATTTTATTTGAAAATGTTTCAAGAAACTTGAAGAATATGTCTCTCTTGTACATTATCGATTTAGCCTATTTATTGTCAACAACAAAAACCAATTTGAACCTACACAAATAGGCAAGACTTATTAAGTCTAGTTGTGCTCTTAATTACACCACCAGCTTAGTCTAACAATAGGAAATCTATAAAATTTAGGACATTCTATTTTTATCTACAATACACTGGAATTAAACATATAATGTTTAGTCCTGAAAATATTTTCATGTTGAGACATGCAACACATGTCTTTTTTCAATATAAACACAAATGATGCTTCTCTAGTACTAACATTAGTTATAGGACATTTGGTTGGGATGTTTATCATTATTCTTGTTCCCAACAACATTTTTGAATAATACATCTTGCCGATTTCATACATTCACACATATAGTTATTTTTTTTTGGTATACAAAAAAATGACTGAAGACAAGGGAGTAGAATGGAGAATCAAGGTAGAAGATGGTCCATGGAAGACAGCTGTAACTTGTTGTAGCATATGGGAATTTATAGCAAATCGTTATTCCAAGTTGTGCAAATTTATTAAGAAAATTTGGATGATAGGTGTGAATGATCCAAGAAAATTTATCCATTGCTTGAAGGTAGGGATGGCACTTACAATTGTTACCCTTTTCTATTACTTGAAGCCTTTGTATAATGGAGTTGGAGGAAATGCCATCTGGGCAGTTATGACCGTTGTTGTAGCATTGGAGTACACCGCCGGTATGCACTTCTAACTATAGTTCTTTTAAAATATATATATATATATATATATATATATATATATATATATATATATATATATATATATATTAGTTTGATTTTTTGAAAAATAAATTTATTCAAATTAATAGAAATTACATTTATCGATTATAGTATGATTTAACGTTGCTAAAATTGAAAAAAAAGTAAATCTATAACGAGAAATTAAACTATCACTTATAACGACGAATAAAACAATATTGTATTAAAATGAGGAAATCATAAAAAAACAGAAAATATAAAATAAAAATTAAATATATGTAAAATCCCTTATTTCGATAAAATGAAAGAAAAATAATTTAAAGAGTGATTTTAAGTAAAAAAAAATCATAAACCATCAATTTTCCATAGTTGAAAAAGAAGTGGCGGCTAGAAAATGAGTGAGCGGATACTAGAGAGCGTTAACTACTTGAAAAAGTAAAATTAATTTAATATGAAATATTGAACGCTCATTATTTATATACTAGCGAAAAGATAGATAATTCTGTATTTTTATTAGATTATGTACAATTATCAAATTGGTCTTTTATTTTAAAAGTCGGTAGTTTTGATTCATTTTTTAGATTTTTGAACTAAAAAAATTACAAATTATGATATTATAAATAACGTGACATACAATTCTATGATATAGAATGATCTAGATGCATTCATTATTCATAGGTAATTAATTAAATTAAAAATTAAAAAAATTCTGAAGTTGACATTTATTTTTACGGCGTTTTCTTTCACTTATATTGGTATTAATCACTCTACATCATCGTATTATATGTCACGTTATTTAAAACATCTAACATCATCATATTTTAGTTAAAAACTAAAATGAAGAATCAAAATTATCGACAATAGGAGGATCAATTTCGTGAATCTATATAAATAGAGAAACTAAAACTATAATTAAGATTATCATTTATCGCATCTCAACTTCAAATACTAGTATTTTGTGAAAAAAAATCAAAATATTATAAAACAGGTTAAATGATTGATTATCGCTATAAAAGGGCTTTGACTTTTAAATAGAACTAAAAAATATTATGAATATTAAAAAGATCAAAAAAATCAATTCAAAATATTATAAAAGTGCATCGACTTTGTATGTTATCTCTTTTTATTCACGAATTTGTATAGTTTACGCCAAAGATTTTCAACTTTATTTTTAATAAAAAAAAGTTACAAAAGTTTGGAGAGAAAAAATTGGTTATGAATTATGAAGAGAAAAAAATAGTTTTCTTTTTTGACAAGACTATAGAGTAAAATTTAAATGTTAGTTTTATTTAAATTTTAAAAATATAAGTTGATGTATTAAAATATAAGCTATAAAGTCGAGCGAATAAGAATAAAAATACCAATAAATTGTATTTTTTTTCGGAACATATTAATTTTATAATATAAAATATTGTATAAAGAAATATATTGTATAGAGTATATCATATTTATACATTTCTTATGTTGAATACGCAATATTTTAATGCATTTTAACTTCTTTCTTTTAATAGAAAATCAATTGATCAAACCATTTTTAGGTGGTAATTAATTAATGAATTACCTTTATATATATATATATATATATATATATATATATATATATCTTCTTTGTTGTTGTTTTTTTGACAAAATGATTTATATATTTATAATATTTAATTGCAGGTGCGACGATATATAAAAGTATAAATAGAATATGTGGAACTATCGTAGCTGGGCTTCTAGCTTTTAGTGTACATTGGGTTGCTAATAAAGCTGGAGAGCAATTCGAGATTGTAATTGTTGGAGCTGCACTCTTTATACTAGGTATTCATATATTTATAAAAATATATTTTTATGGATTTCGATTTATATATATACATATTTGGTCCGTGTAAATTTTACATTTTTAAATGATTTTACTTTTATTATATTTAATTAAAAAGTTATAGAGATATTGATTTGTCATCAATTGATCTCTAAAAAAATTTAAACACTCAATATACAAAACTATGCTCAATTTATGGTTAAAATGTTTTTAATTTTTATAAAATTTAAATATTTCAACTTGAGCAGTATAAAAATATATATAAATTTTACTCTCTACAAAATTATCGTGCATATAATTTTAGTCACTTTTACTAAGTCAACATTTTGATGCTCCAAGAAGTCATTCATACTCTATCTCATCTTCATGGTAGTAAGAGTTTCATGATTCTCAAGTTTGATCACAAAATATCTACGATAGAATTTAATGACAATTTACCATGTAATCTTTTGACATGTTACAATTGCTTTTAATGTTAAAGAATATTATTCAACGCTATCTTGCCCCTAAATCTATTACTATCAATTGAAATGATGCTCAAACCAATCACTTTGGCACTTCTAGACAACTTAGATAAGATAACCTAACTCCCCTTATTTATTTGTGGTGTCTCTGGAGATATTGAGTCACAAACATAAAGATTCGGTTACAAATGTCCAATGACAATCTTTTTATTTTGTTGGGGTGGGGGACCAAAATTAAAGATTCGTTACATATTCTTTGTTGATGATATTTTTTTGGTTATTAAGACTAGTATATAACAAATTCAGCTCATTAAATCCATTTTGACATACTTCTGTCACAATTATGGCTAAAAGATCAATAAGAAGAAATCCATAAAATTTTTCTCTAAAAATATCTATATTAGGGAAACAAATTATTTATGTCAAAGTCTAAGAATTGACCCTACTACCAACTTTACTACCAACTTTGGATCATACCTTGGTGTTCCTGTGATCCACCAACATGTCTCAAAAGATTATTCTCATTTATCTTGGATAGACAGAGATCTAAAAACTGACATATTAGAAAGTTAACTTTTTTTTTTTTCATTTGCATGTAGAGTTACTCTTGTTCAATCATCTCTATCTAGCATTCCTTCTTACGTGATAAAAATTATATCAATTCCTAGTTATATTTTTTGACAAAACTAAGAGACTAGGTCACAATATCATATGGGATAATACAACTCAACATAAAACATGTCATTTGATCTCTTAGAAAATAATTGACTTAATTGCAGTTTTGGTCCCTTTATTTTAGCTGAATCGCGAAAGTAGTCTCCCATTTTGTTTCTCTCCAGTTTTGGTCCCCCAAACATAATTTTGGTAAAAAATTTGATGAAATTTAATTTTTTTTGCATTTATTTAAGTTACATCATGCCTCAATATCTCATTTGCAACAATTGTACCTGGAACATATGATCATAAATTGTGTAGTACGACTTTAAAAAATGAAATTTCATCAAATTTTGGACCAAAATTCTGTTTAGGAACCAAAACTGGGGAGAAACAAAATGGGAGGACTACTTTCGCGATTCAGCTAAAATAAGGGGATCAAAACTGCAATTAAGCCAAAATAATTTACAAGTCAAAGTAGGAAGGTGAACTTGGCTTTGAAAAACTCAAGTGCTTAATCAGGCCTACGTAACCAAACTAGCTTGTCAACTAGTTGAAGATAAGGACAAATTTTGAGTTCAAGTAGCCTGAACAAATTATAATTGTGATATTATGAACACCCTCTTATCCAACAATATAATATTGTCTCTAATACTTGGAGGAATATTTATAAAGTGTAGTTCAATACTAAAAGTAATGCGTGTTAGATTATTATTATTATTATTATTATTATTATTATTATTATTATTATTATTATTATTATTATTATTATTATTATTATTATTATTATTATTATTATTATTATTCGTGATAAAGAGTGTTGGTTTTGCTAGCACATGATTTTTAATTAGTGAAGAATCCAATTTTTTATTTTATAATGTAATAAAATGTGAATGAATTTTTAATTTTATTAGATATAATTTTAATCTCTATAAAAATACGATATTTTAAATTTAATTCTTAAAAAATATTTATTAAATTTTTAGTCTCTATTGACATCATAAGTGGTTGCATTATTTGGACTCTGTTTCCAGCTTCTGCGGCGACATTCTCAAGATTCATTCCAACTGTAAAGGCTCGTTTTGATTATGGTGCTATGATATTTATCCTCACTTTTAGTTTGGTTGCGGTATCCGGTTATCGTATTGATGAAGTGTTTCCTTTGGCAATACAAAGAATTTCCACTGTTATAATTGGGACTTCATTGTGCATCATTATTAGCATCACTATTTGCCCTGTTTGGGCTGGTCTCGAACTATATGTTTTGGTCATAGGAAACCTCGACAAACTCGCCAATTCTTTGCAAGGTAAAAAGAAAGGAGTATTTCATATAGTCCTATATATGCATTAATTAGTGGAAATAATTATTATATGTGGTTTAGGTTGTGTGGATCAATACTTTGAAGCCCAAACAGCAAATGAGGAGTCTAACAAAAAATTGATGGGTTACAAATGTGTGCTAAACTCCAAAGCATCAGAAGATTCAATGGTTGGTCTAATAATATATATAGATATGGTTGTGGTGCAAATAAAAAGCTTAATAATATTGAGGAATAATAAATTAAAGAAATTGAATAAATAATAATTTCAGGCTAATTTAGCAAGATGGGAACCTGCTCATGGGAACTTCCATTTCCGTCACCCATGGAAACAATATCTTAAAATTGGGGCCACAATGCGTAGATGTGCTGCTTGCATTGATGCTCTTGTTGGATGCATACATTCAGAAAATAAGGTAATATAATATCTGACCAATTTCTTATTATAATCCATCTATACTATGCTCTTATAATATCTCAATTCTATTTACAATTAAGGTTTAATTCAAAGGATAAATATTATAAAATATTTATTTTTATTTAATTTACTCGGATTTTTTTAGTTAATTTTAAATGCAAACTTAAAATTTTAAATATTAAAAATTTTAAATTTGTTTTCTATAAAAGATATAATGATAGAAATATCATATTGACATGTATTTGAATGGTAAGATTAGTGTAAAAGCTATTGTATATTCACTTTCATTTTTTCTATAAGTAAATTAATGAAATATTTTGGCATAGACACTTAACCCTAACTATTTAGATAATTTTCTACTCAACTTCTTTGCAATTGTTTATAATATTTCTTATAATAAACAATATAATAAATTAACATAAAATGTTATTAAAATTAACTTCAATGTTCTAATCTAATACCTGAACAAGTATAGAATGCAAATGTGCACATCACTTTATAAGTATTTATAAATCTCTAAAGTCTTTTCTACCTTAGACTGATCATCATCTTTTCACCTTAAATTTTATCAAACTAAAAAAATATTATACAAATTAAAATTTTATATTTATCAATAAATATTTCATTAAATATTAAGATCTAATATATACTTTATTACTAAATATTTTCTTGTGGTACATATATACCTTAACTACACTTGTGATGATGTGACGGTAAACAAAATCACAATATCACTATAATACCTTTAAATTTGTCCTCGATTCAAACACACTTAAATAGACACATCATATCATTAATTAATTTGAATATATATATATATATATATATATATATATATATATATATATATATTCAAATAGCAATATAAATTATATTCTATAAAAATTTAGAGAATTATGGTAAGGTTTAATTCCTCTACATATTCCTCAATTATTTGAGAATTTTTAAATAAATTCATAAAGTAAAAAATATTGTAATCACATCTCTAAAGTAATATAATATTTTTAATTAGATCATTTTATTAACTTACTATTAATCAATGCTGACGTAATATTATATAGATCGATTTCTAAAGTAATTAAGAATTTGCAAATAGGTCCAGAACTAATTTAAATATATAAAAGTTAATCGTAAAAAAAAAAAAATCAATTTGATTTATCCAACCAAAATACAGCTTCAATAGTTTGATAACATCTATTACTAAACAAAGTATAAGTATTTCATTGAAGTCAAAATCACACAAAAAGCCAAAATTTGTAACTTGATTGTAATCTTTACATAAAGTGTTCTAAAGAACTGACAAATTAATCATAAACCACATTGTCCCTCCACTATAAAATACATTAGTAAATTATCAAAGCATTATCAAATCTATGTGGAAAAAATAAAATAAAAACATATCCTTACAAATTTAAGTTAATTATCTACTATATTATTAGTATGACGATAATTCTGAGGTACATTGAAATTACTAATCAATTTAATTATTTATTTTTCAGAAGTCAGATGATATGAAGAAGCTTATGAGTACAATCTCTATTAAAGTGGGGGCCAAATCTGCTAGTGTCTTAAGTGAGTTAGCAATTACAATAAAGAATATGACAAAATCAAATAAACTTGAGATTCTGGTCACAGAGATGAATAATGCTGCAGAAGAGCTACACAATATATTAAAATCTTATCCAAACATAAACAATAAAAATGAAGCATCCCCTGAGGCTGCAAAAATTGAAATCCCAATGATGGAAATAATTCAAGTGGGAACAGTAGTTTCTTTGATTATTGAAATTGTAGCACGTGTGGAAGACATTGTGAAAGGTGTTGAAGAATTATCAGATTTAGCTAAATTCAAATCAACAAAGGGTATGTCTCACAAATCCAAACAAAATTCAACTGACATCAAGATATCCTTTAACGACCAACAAAAAGATGAGGAAGCAACAATCAAAATACTTCAGATGACCCATAATAATCAACGAACGTAATTTATTTAATATATTTGTGTATATAGAATATTAATTTGATCCATGATATATTACATGTTACATGTATAAGAGATCGATTATATTATATACACAAGCCAATTATGTATGTGTCTGTGTGTAATCGTACTTACTAATAAATTTTATATTATTCTTGAGATATACTTTCGTGCAGCTTCGAAGCACTCCTAATGATTGTTAAAACTTCAAAAATGACAACCACAAATCTTCAATATTGTTTTTTTATTCTTTTTAACTGCTTGATCATTCTTTAGAGTTCTATTTCTTCAATAAAACACGATGATATTTATAGCATAGAGAAATAATTGCGTTAGAATGAAAGTAAGTATTGAACACTACTGCAGTTATTTAGTGAAATAAGTTTGGTGATCCCAATGGTCGCGGGGTTCTAGGAAACAACCTTCTTCTAGATCTTCTAAAATGTTCACTTTTTGTGGAAGGGGGCAACATGCTATAGAATCATGTTCTTATAAACATGGATTCTCTCACGGATATAAGTTTCACAACCGTTCTCGTATGGCACATAACATTACTTTTGATTAGACCCTTCAAAAAACTTTAACTTTTAGGCCTTTAATTTTTTTTTTATTAAACTCTTAATATTATACCATTTATTAAATTGTTTTTTTTTAAATCTTAGCTCATTATTTTATGGGACAGGGGACTCAAGGAGCTTATATGCTCCCAATATTTTGTTAATTTTGAGATTTTTTTTTGAAAAAATTTTTAAATTCATTTTTTTCGAAAAAATCTCGAAAAATATTAAAAAATATTTTTTTTCTCAAAAAATTTTGTGAGAAAAATAAATAAATAAATTTTCGAAAAAAATCAATTTTTTTTCTCGAATTAAAAAAAAAATTCGAAAAGAAGTTGTAAATAATTTATTATCAAAAAAAAATCAAACTTTTTTTATCAGTGAAAAAATCGAAAAAAATTATTTCTCGAAAAAAATTTAAAAAAAATTGATTTTTTTTAAAAACGTGGGCCTATAGGCCCACTAAGCCCACAAAATTTTAGGGGGCTTTTAGTGTTGGGGGCCTGGTTTTTTGAGCCTTTTAAATTATAAATTTTTTTCCCCTCCAACATGTGAGCTGGGGCCAATAATTAGAGGGCTTCTCAAATTGACAGTTCTACTGTTGATGATGAAGACATCGAAGAAAGCATTCAACCACAACCTTCTTCTTCCTCCTCTGATGCATCAGGCAATATTACCATTTCTAGCACTCAATATCAACAATTATTAGAATTTATGAATACTGCCCAGAACAACCAAGGATCTCATAATGTTGTCAATTCTTTCATTGGTGAGACTCCTTTTTCTACCTGTCTTAACTATTCGAACAGCAATTCAGGTATTTCCTCTTCTTTACCCCATTGGGTTTTGGATAGTGGCGCAATTGACCATGTATCCAATTATTTATCTTACTTTACTGAGTATGATCCTATATATCCTTGTAAAATAAAGTTACCCAGTGGCTCTATTACTCACACTTTTCATATTTGCACAATTAAATTGTCTCCTGAACTCATCTTATATGATGTGTTCTTTTTTCCTGATTTTCAATTCAATATTATCTTTGTTCATATATTGATTGTTTCTTTAAATTGTAACTTGAACTTTACAAAATATTCTTGTTCGATTAAGGATCCTCATCATTCCAAGATGATTGAATATGCTCATAGAAGACTTTATATTCTGGGCAATTACGCTTTTTCTATCTAACATGATTTTGTTGTTACTTGTAATGTTTCTCATAGTCTTGATAATAATTTTTTCAACAATGTGCTCACATCTTTTGATATTTGGCAGTATCACTTAGGTCACCCTTTTAATTCTATTTTAAAGAATGTTGCTACTTAATTTCCTTTTGTTAAGTTTGACTGTAATAACATTTGCTGCTATTGTCATTTCGCAAAGCAATTTAAGCTCTCATTCCCTTCTAGCTTTATTAAGTCTTTTAAACATTTTCATTTAATACATCATGATATATGGGGTCCTGTTTCTATTCATTTTGTACATGGCCATCGGTTCTTTTTAACTATTGTCAATGATTTCTTAAGGCATACTTGGTTATTTTTAATGAAACATAAAAGTGAAACAAAACAACTGGTGTAAAATTTCATTATGTTTGCTTCAACTCAATTTGATTCTAAAATTAAAATAGTTAGATCCGATAATAGATACGAATTCTTATGTTGAAACTCCTCAACAATCTTATGTTGAAACTCCTCAACAAAACTTTGTTATTGAGCGTAAAAATAGACATATTTTAAACATTACTAGATGTTTGCTTTTTCATGCTCATTACCTAAGTACCATTGGAGCTATGTTGTTTGTCATGTAGTTTTCCTAATCAATCAACTTCCTACTCCTATTTTGAATGGTAAGACTCCTTTTGAACTTCTTGTTAGTAAGCTTCCTTTCCTTTTTGATCTTAAGGTGTTTGGTAGCTTATGTTTTGCTTCCACTCTTACTCATAATCATGGTAAATTTGACCCTCGATTCACAAAATGCATTTTCCTAGGATATAGACCTTGCCTAAGGGTTATATTGTTCTTGATTGTCATACTAGACAAATATTTGTTTCTAGATATGTTTTGTTTCATGAGCATGTTTTTCCTTTTGCCAATACATCATATATTTGTTCCAACAAATCTCTTTCTCATATTGCTATTATAAATACTATTGATTTCAATTTCTTATATCCACATGATTGTGAATATACTATTCATATTACTGTTCCTAACTATTTTACATCTGTACTAGACAATAATGTCCAACATGCTACTTTAGTTTCTCCATTTTCCTCTGTTATATAAATTTCTGATTCATTTGATTCATCTACTACTATTGAAAATGATGTGTTGTTTTCTGCAATACAGGTTCCTGAATATGCCTCTGCTGTAGTTAGAAAATCAACAAGACAAACCAATCCCCTTGGTTATCTCGTCAATTATGATTGTCCACTTTTACCTAAATCTTCTTCTATTAATTATTGTTGTCTTTATCTTTTATCTTATGTTTTATCATATAATCATTTGTCCACTAACCACAAGAATTTCCTTTTGGCCATCTCCACACATGATGAGCCTAAGTCCTTTACTCAAGCTTCCAAATTTCCTCATTGGGTGAAAACTATGGAAGAAGAGTTTGCCGCCTTACAATAAAACAACATTTGGTGTCTTATTGAATTGCCACAAGGAAAACAACCCATAGGTGGCAAATGAATCTACAAGACAAAGCTTCGATTTGATGGTTCCCATGAAAGATACAAAGTTCATCTAGTAGCCAAAGGCTACACTTAAATTGGGGGAGTTGACTTCACTGACACATTCAGTCCAGTTTCCAAACTCACAATTGTCCCTCTTATCCTAGCCATTGATGCCTCTCATAATTGGTTCATTCATCAGATAGACGTCAACAACGTTTTTCTTCATAACAACTTGGAAGAGGAAGTATACATGTCTCTACCTCTAGGTCTCAAAATCAAAGGAAATCAACTTGTTTGTCGTCTCAACAAATCTATCTATGGCCTTAAGTAGGCCAACCGTCAATGGTTCTCTAAGTTATCTTATTTTATCTCTTCACATGGCTACATTCAATATCAAAGTGATCATTCTTTGTTCACCAAAACTTCTGGTTCTTCTTTCACGGTGATTCTTGTCTATGTTGATGATTTGATAATGACTGGTACACCTCTTGTTGATATCAAGTGTATTAAAAAAGCTCTAGATACAACATTTTGAATCAAAAATTTGGGTGATCTAAAATACTTCTTAGGTCTTGAGGTTGCTCGTTCATCCTCCGACATAACAATTTGTCAACGAAAATATACTCTTGAATTGCTTTCAAATGCTGGTTTCCTTGCTTTGAAGTTTGTTTCCACTCCTATGGTTCGTTCTGCTACTACCAACGACTCTACACCTTTTGTTGATCCCTCTGCTTATTGCATTTCATTGGTCACCTTATTTACCTTACAACAACTCGTCCAGACATCGTGTTCGTTGAACAACAACTCAACCAACATATGGCCACTCCTCTCAATTCTCATCATACTGTTGTTTTACGAATTCTGCTCTACTTGAAGAAATCTCCTGGTTAGGGATTATTTTTCCCGTCTAATAATCCTCTACAACTAAAGGCTTTTAGAGATTCTCTAGCTTGTGTGGGGGTATTGAACACTACTGTAATTATTTAGTTCAACTTTATTAGGCTTTCAGTTAGATTTATGTTTGAATTTGGTTGACTTATTTTTCCTCTTTTATAAATTGTATATATATACCTTTCTCAATAATTGAATAAAGTAGTTTTCAGTTCATTAAACATTTACTTGTTATAGTATGATCGTTGTTAAGGTCTACGAAGCCACATTCTAGGTAGTCTACATTTAAGCATGTAGGATCTTCCTCTTTATCCGAAAAATCTTCAAACTATCTTCCATTTCTTTATTTATATTTAGACTTAATTGCAGTTTTGGTCCCTCTATTTTAGCTGAATCGCGAAAGTAGTTCTCTCATTTTGTTTCTCCCCCAGTTTTGGTCCCTCAAACAGAATTTAGTCCAAAACTTGATGAAATTTCATTTTTTTTTTCAAGTTATACTACACCATTTATGATCATATATTTCAGATACAATTGTTGCAAATGAGATATTGAGGCATTGTGTGACTTAAATAAATGAAAAAAAAAATGAAATTTCATCAAGTTTTGGACCAAAATTCTGTCTCAGGGACCAAAATTGGAGATAAACAAAATGGAAGGACTACTTTCGCGATTCAGCTAAAATAAGAAGACTAAAACTGCAATTAAACATTACATTTATTATGTAGTGTTAGAAGAATGACAATTTTTAGATGAAAGTTCGGGACGAAATCGATTTCATCCCAAATCCATTGCTATTTCAAACGAATATCACACGATTTAAATTATGTTGATTGTTATTTATATATTTAAGAGGTTTCCATCCCAAATTTTTGTGAAATATTGAGAACAGTTTTAGAGGAAATATATAATATATTTTTGTTTTATTTTCCAAGAGTTCGTCTCAAATCTATGCGAAACTTTGTGACATATTTGGGATGGAATATATAATATTGTGTATTTCTTTTCTTTTCTTTTTTGAATAAACTTTTAGTTTTATATATAAGAAATAATTACCATTTTTACAGTACATTAATTGTTTAAATTACTTTTATACCTTGACATAAAATGTTTGTCTTATGAATGAGACAGAGGCATTATATTACTTTAAAAATAATTATGTAAAAAAGTCAAATAGTTTTAATAATATGATTAATAATATAAAATATATGTATACTATCAATGCATATCAATTAAATCATCTTTCTATTTTCTCAGCTTTTCACTTTTCTGTTAGTAGAGATTATGACTAGGATTAATTATTTAACATTGATGATATTTTTTCTCCAAATTTTAAATTATAAATACTAACACTTACAATTTGTCAAAAATTATAATATTTGTAAGTTACAAAAATTTTATGCTATTATTTAAAAATAAAACTATTTGAATAGGTAAAATGTCAAAATTATAAATTTAGAAATTTAAATAAAAGAAGAAATTATTACACCAATATTTGATAGTCCATATATATATATTAAAATTTTATAATTCATTTTTTCCTGTTATATTATAATATATATTAATGAAACTAAAAAATTTGAACTCTCTAACTCGGGGTCTTGGATCCGTACGTCATTGTTTATTATCATATATAATGTTGCGTTTTTATTTTTATTCTTTTTGAATTCGTCCTAAATCTTTATGAAATATTGAGATTGAATAAATAATACATATTTTATTTCTTTTTTTAACAAGTTTTATTTAAAATATTTAAAAAAGTTAGAGCCAAATTTTAGACAGATATAACGAGATATATAACATGATTTATCTTTTCATTAGAAAATGTTTAATATTGATTATGGGATACTTATACAAAGCTAACATACTTTAAGAAGGAAAAAGAAACAAAATCGTAATATTAATAAGTTGTTACTGTAAAAAAAAGTTGTTGAGTTACTGAAAAAACCAAAGAGAAATAAGTAAGGGGAAAAGAAGAAATAAACAGAAGGAAAAACAACTTCTGATTTTAGTCACTCAAGCATCTAAAGGAAGAAAGAGAAAAAAAAAACAAAGGGATGATTCTTCAGCAAGGGAGATGTTTAAGGTGATCGTCTTGTTTAATTCCTCTACAAGGGTTAAAAGAATCTTAAAAATCTAAAAAAAAAAAACAGAACAAAGATTTTAAGTGTTAAAATCTTAAAAATTGATATTTAATACATCTCTTGATAAAAATATTTAAAATTTTGTAATGAAGTGTTTATAATGTCTTAAACATTGTTGCAAATAATTATTCTAAAATTTGAAGAACACATCTAAATTAATTTAAATATAGGGACAAAAAATGAAAACATAAAAATTTTAGGACTAAAATGTTATGAAATTTTTTAAGGACTAAAAACAAAATATTAAAATTTTATATAGACTAAAAACTTTTTAATTTAATCATTTTTTAAAATTTCAGAATAAAAAAAAAGTAGTAACAAATATATAAAATACTTAAAATGATATTTTAAAATAAAACTATTTAAACCAATTTATCATTTAAAGTTTTATTTTTAAATTTTTTTATAAAAATACTGTAATAAGAAAAATAATACCGTAAAAATCATTTTTTTTTAAATGAAACAAAAGGGTCCATTATTGATGCCAACATTGCTTAACCATGGCCATCAAGACACACTTATGTGATTTCAGAATTACACATAATATTTTGAAAGTTTTAATATATGGAAAAGAAGAGTATAGTTACCATTGCATTTCTGCATGTCCCGGTAACATGATTTGTTTGTAATTTGTACATAGATTCAGCCGGCCCAACAGATTATGAGGCTTAAAGCGAAACTATTAGATAATGTTTTTTTAAAAATTAATAAATAAATTATTAATATTTGATCTAATAACTATAGAAATTTTTTTTTAGTAGAATTAATAGCATTTTCAAATCTACTTTTTTTATATTTTTCAAAAACTAAAATAAAATATTTCAACTGTTCCACAACAACATAAAAAACTCATGTAAAATTTTTTAATTGAAGAAGAAAATAGTGTCTATATTACCACTCCAATAACTCATATTAGCAATATATTCGCTACTTGTCTCATAATTTTTCAATTTATAACTAATATTTCTTATATGAGCAATATGTGCTCATTTTTTGCCTCAAAATTTCTCAATTTATAATTAATATTTATCTCATCCCTACTAATCTAGTATTAAGAAAAGTATTAAATAATTTGCAACAAAAACACGTTTTATTTAATTTATATAAGATTTTATCGGCCGATAGCAAAAGTTAAGACGAATGTTTCACTGTATATTTTACAATACTGAAAAACAACAATGCCTTTAATACAAGATGCTTTTCCGTGAAAAATAGTGTCTCTAAGATCAAAAGAGTACAGTAAAGATTTTTTATAATATATTATTGGACCTTTATACTTTATAAAAATTAAATATTTTTTGACGAGGTCTAAAATTTTAATGATTATCAGTGATATTTTTTAAAAATAGAAATTTATGTCTTTTGTGTCCTTAATTTTAAGAACTATATATCTATTTTTCTTTATTTTTATCGAGTGAACGTCAATTATGGGATTTTCTCAGTTTTAATAATAAAAAAGATAATAATTTCTAGTAAATAAAAAAACATAATTTGTGTTTGAATTTTGACCTTAGAATATCCCACTATTATTAGGTTATAGTTAGGTTGCTTTACAATATTATGCCACATAAGAAGTAGAAATAGTGACATAAAATTGTATAAATATTAGAGATACGATTGTATTTCAAATATTTTATAATTGAAGAATATTCAATGGTGACGAATCCTAACAAATTGCGACACATTCTTTGTGCAAATAAAATAGTGTGGTAAAACAGATTCCATCTTTGTAGTGTTGGTACTAAAAATTTAAATAAACTTGGTTAAGATCAAATTAAGTTGGGAGTGGAAGAAAATGGTGACCAAAGAAAGAAGTGAAAAGTACTTATGATAGTTGGTTTGTCTTTTCAATAAAGTTGTGATTGAATTTGGGGAAGTAGCTAAATAAGTGCTGTACAATATTTTATACCAAAATGATATTAAAAAAAGGAAAAATAATCAGGGGCGTGTCAAAGTTAAAAGCTATCAATCTTTAACTTGGCCCTCTTTTTCCTCCCCCACTAAAATTTATCAATATTGTTTTTTATAAAATTAAAATATCTTTAACTTAGCTTTTACTTGTTTATGCCATTTAAATGCTGATCCTTCGTGTATCTAAAACTGTTTAAAGCTTTTGTAAAATAAAGGGCCCTGCTCAAAAAACCTAATTCATTGAGCTAATACTTGTTTTTTCCTTTTTAATTGACTAGAAAACTTCAAATATATTATTAGAATGTTTCTCTAAAAAAAATAAAAATTGGCATGTTTGCGTGATGGTTTATAAACTAATATTTTTGTCTCTGATTTTTTAAAATAAAGCAATATTAAATTTTTGATAATTTTTGAGAGAGATAGCATAAGACGTGATTGATGAAGAAGTAAATCCGATCCGGACGCGTGCTTTATACGGATGGTTTGGCAAAGTAGGATATAATTAAATAAATTATGTTGTTGCAAGAGGCAATTTTAAAGAGGACAAATTAAGTTAGGACATGAAATTGTACTATCAAGAATATATATAGTGCGCGAGATAAGAGGTATTTTCTAAATGTTATCAGAAGAAAAGATACCAATATGGTTGCCTCCTTTTAAATTCCACGGCACTCATTTGTTGTCAAAATAAAAAATAGGTCCTATTCATGACCTAATTCATTCCGTTAATGTCTGCGATTCCTTTTCTTATTATCTTTTGAATAGTTCAAACACAACAGAGGAAATTTGTGTGCGGTACAACAGGTCACCAACATGCATGCTCCTATATCACATTATATAATTCTATATTACAATTTTTACAATGCCAAATCTGGTACTTGAAAATAAAATCTTTAACATTTGATATCAGATAGTCGGTACAAAGGAGAGGCACCTAAAGTCCCTTGTTTAGGCCTCCATCAAAAAATAATTTTTTACTTTATTTTTACAAGATATTAATATAATAGAAAGGCCTCAAAAAAATTTAATTTTTAATCTTTAGTAAAATCATTATTATTGGATTGATATTTTCTAGTGTAAAATATCACAGGAAACCTTCGTCTTAACTTTTGTAATCAAACGACAAAATTTAAATAAATTGAAAAATATTAGTTAGAAATTATGAGACAAAAGTAAACACATTGATCATATGAGAAATATTAGTTACAAGGAGGGGCACCTAAAGCCCTTGCTTTAGGCCTCGATCAAAACATATTTTTTACTTTACTTTTAGAAGATATTAAGCCTAATAATATATTATAAAAAGTCTCTTAATATAATAGAAAGGGCTAAAAAAATTTAATTTTTAATCTGAATTACTTGGATTGATATTTTCTAGTGTAAAATATCACAGGAGTCTTAACTTTTGCTATCAATTACAAAATTTATATAAATTAAAAAATATTAGTTAGAAATTATGAGACAAAAGTGAACACATTGATCATATGAGAAATATTAATTATAAATTGAAAAACCATGAATCAAAGTAGTGAATATATTGCTAAATATTAGTATACACTTAAATTCCAACAAAATATATAATATATTCAACAACCATCTATATATCTATGTATGTCCACCAAATTGAACCTACACAAAAAGATAAAGCACTTAAGTATATATATAGTTGTGCTCTTACATCAGCTTAGTCTAAGAATAGAAAATCTATAAAAGTTAGCACATTCTATTATCTCCAATAAACAGGAATTAAAAATAGAATGTTATGTTCTGAATCTTGATTAATATTTTATATCTTCATCTTGAGACATGCGACAAATGCCTTTTTTTTCTATATAAATACAAATGATAGTCCTCTAGTATGGGTAAATCTTAACGTTAGTTATAAAGCCTTAGATTGGAGTGTTTTCCACTAATCTTGTTCCCAACAACATTTTACATAGAGAGAAAGAAATGAGTCAAGTTAAGGGAGTAGAATGGAGAATCAAAGTAGAAGATGGTCGATGGAAAAAAGCTGTAACTTCTTGTAGCATGTGGACATTAATAGCAAGTTTTTATTCCAAGTTGAGCAAATTTATTAAGAAAGCTTGGGAGATAGGTGTGAATGATCCAAGAAAATTCATTCATTGCTTGAAGGTAGGGATAGCACTAACATCTGTTTCCCTTTTCTACTACTTGAAGCCTTTGTATGATGGAGTTGGAAGAAATGCTATGTGGGCAGTTATGACCGTTATTGTAGTTTTTGAGTACACCGCGGGTAGGTAGCTTTAACTATATTAATTAAATTTTATTTTTATATCAAGATTTGATCAAATATTGAACGGTGGTGATGAAACTGCAGGTGCTACTATATATAAAAGCATAAATAGAATATGTGGAACTACCCTTGCTGGCCTTCTAGCCTTTGGTGTGCATTGGGTTGCTAGTAGAGCAGGAGAGCAATGGGAACCTGTCATTGTTGGGTTCTCACTCTTTCTATTAGGTATCATTATATTTATAAACAAATTATTATTATCATATTATCATATAATATAAATTGATTAATTAATCTCCGTTTACAGCTTCTGCAGCAACATTCTCAAGATTCATCCCAACAATAAAGGCTCGTTTTGATTATGGTGCTATGATATTTATCCTCACTTTCAGCTTGGTTTCAGTATCCGGTTATAGGATTGATGAATTGTTTGCTATGGCACAACAAAGAATTTCCACTATTATAATTGGAACTTCATTGTGCATTATCGTTAGCATCACTATTCGCCCTGTTTGGGCCGGACTAGAACTCTACGTTTTAGTAACTGGAAACCTCCACAAACTCGCCAACTCTCTGCAAGGTCAGTCTAAAAATAAATAGACTTTTCTTAAAATACATTATTATATATATAGTCCCATGCATTAATTAGTGGAAATAATTATTATATGTGGTTTAGGTTGTGTGGATCAATACTTTGAAGCCCAAACAGCAAATGAGGAGTCTAACAAAAAATTGATGGGTTACAAATGTGTGCTAAACTCCAAAGCATCAGAAGATTCAATGGTTGGTCTAATAATATATATAGATATGGTTGTGGTGCAAATAAAATGCTTAATAATATTGAGGAATAATAAATTAAACAAATTGAATAAATAATAATTTCAGGCTAATTTAGCAAGATGGGAGCCTGCTCATGGGAACTTCAATTTCTGTCACCCATGGAAACAATATCTTAAAATTGGAGCCACAATGCGTAGATGTGCTTCTTGCATTGATGCTCTTATTGGATGCATACATTCAGAAAATAAGGTAATATAATATCTTCATTCCTTAATATAATAAGGTAAATTTAAGACAATAATCCTTAGGCATATTCAGTAACTAATTGAATTATAAATTTTGCAGACCTCAGATAATATGAAGAAGATTATGAGCCAAAGCTCTATGAAAGTGGGAACAAACTCTGCATGTGTCTTAAGAGAGCTAGCAATTACAATCAAGAGTATGACAAAATCAAATAAACTTGATATTCTGGTCGTAGAAATGAATAATTCTGCACAAGAGCTACAAAATTTATTAAAATCATATCCAGACACACACAATAATAGTAATGCAAAAATGGAAATCCCAATAATTGAAATAATTCAAGTGGTAACAGTAGTTTCTTTGATTACTGAAATCGTAGCACGTGTTGAAGACATTGTGAAAAGTGTTGAAGAATTATCAAACTTAGCTAAATTCGAACCAGCAATGTTTAAGTGTGACAAGTCCAAACAACATTCAACAGACAATAAGATTTCCCCTGAAGAACAAGAGAAAGATGAGGTAGCAATAATCAAAACACTCCAGATGGTTTGAATAATTAATGACCTTACTTTATATATATATATAACATCTATTTGTGTATATAATCTTTGATCCATGACATATTACATGTTACATGTATAAGAGATCCGTAATATTATATATACAAGAAGAAAAATGGAAGTAAGATTTACAAGCCAATGTTTGTGTCTGTGTTTAATCGTACTTACTGCAAAAAAATCTTCAATATTACTAATGAATTTTAAATAATTATTGAATGAGGAATAGTTCTTGCTCTAAATTTGAGATAGATTCCTACAATTCGTAAGCACTCTAAAATTAAGGTTGTTAAAATTGTTAGTTAACTCGTAGAGTTGTACAATTTCACAAGTTTAATTATGAATTTTAAGTTGACTCCACTCTAAATTTGAAGTTTGGTAAACTCGGGATTGAAAATGAATTTATTTGATTAGACTTACAGTGAACTTAGTAAATTCAGAGACATGGTTAGGATACTCAAATTCTTTATATAATTATTCAAAATAGAAATTCTATAACTCTTTTCACGATTATCTAAATGTAAAGATATTTCATCTTTTCATTAGTCTCTTTAGTTTATAGGATAAAAAGTTTGTTTTCATCCCAAAAGACATTAATACTCCACAATTCCAATGAGTTTTAAAAACTCTTAATTCATTCTTTTAAGTTGAATGGGCAAGTCTCAAATTCAAATACCTTGAAATATTCATTATCTTTTTCCATGCATTTCAATTTCATACTTTGAAATCCTTCTTCAATTAAAATTTTCAAACTTCTACACCATCCTTTTTTTCTTTCATTTTTGCCATTATTTTCCCTTCTCATCGCTGGTCTTTCATGATTTGCAAATGTTTTTCTCAACTTTCCCCCTACACAAGAATAAGCACCCTTCCGCTTCTACTCCTTGTAAAGCTCACTTCAAACAAATTTTATCAAATGTATAGTTCAAATATTCAAATGAACTCATATTTTCATCTCCAACTACATTAAATTCATAAAATAAAGAATGAAAATATGAGTTTATTTAAATATTTAAGTTATGAATTTGATGAAATTTGTATTATATTGAAGATGATAATTAATGTTATGGGTTTCGTTTGAAAATTTTATGAACTTTTTGAATTTTTGTAAAATAAAAAGATAACATTGTTGGCATTTTAAAACATAAAAGATCAAATTGTCACTTAAAATTAAAATAAAGGACCAAATCGAAAAGAAAAAAAAGATAAAAGACTAAAACGTTAAGTGAAATTGAGTTAAGGGACTGAATATGCTATTTAGCCAAAAAATTGATGTTCTGTTCAGTCACATCTCTTGAACACCCTTAGGAGTTGTCAATAAAGCCCCAAACTCATAAGTTTCCCTTAAAACATTTATTACTAAATCCCTAATATTATACCCCCTATTAAAATAATTTTTTTAAAAGCCCTAGCCCATTATTTCATTATTTTTTGTGGGTTTAAGAGAGAAGGCTCATAGGTCCAATATTTTGAGATATTTTTTTTGAAATTCTTTTGAAATTGTTTTTCTCAAAAAATTGTGAGAAAATTTTTAAACAAAATTTCTCAAAAAAAATCAAATTTTTTTTTTCGAATTAAAAAATTTTTGAGAAAAGAATTGTAAATTATTTTTTATTGGAAAAATCAAAACTTTTTTATCAGAAAAATTTAATTTTCGAAAAAAAAATATTGTCCATTTTTTTAAAAAAAATATTGATTTTTTTTTTGAAAAATTGGGTCCATAGACTCCACTAAGCCCACAAAATTTTAGAGGCTTTTTAGTGTTGGGGGCTTTTTTTTTTTGGGCATTTTTAACTAACATAAGGATTGTGGCCAATAATTAGTGAGTCTGTCAAATTGATAACTCTAATCTCCTATGTTCCCCCACCATAGTTTTTGTCAAATTGATAGCTCTAATCTCCTATGTTCCCCCACCATAGTTTTTGATCTTGACATTCATATGAGTTTTGAATATGGTGATGCTTCATATGTGCTTGTACTGCTGTTAGCAACAACCAACAAAACACGTTATCTAAACTCCATTGTTAATAAGATTTTCGATACAAAGATTCCACATGGATCTCAACATAATTCATTTATCATCTCAAATAAAATTACAATAATTTGTAACTTAACTCAATGTATATCTACGAGTTACATAGATTGATAACAATTACATCTCACACAACAAATGATCACTCAGATATTTCTCTCACTAGGACATGATTGAAGATACTTCAACTCTCTATATAATCACTCAAAATAGAGATTCTACAACTCTTCTCATAATCACCTAAATGTTGGGATATTTCATCTCTTCACTAGTCTCTTTATTTATAGGATAGAAAATTTAATTTCATCCATAAAAGATTAATACTCCACAATTCTGATAAATTATGAAAACTCCTAACTCATTATTCTAAGTTAAATGTGACCTTGAAATATTCATTTTTTTTTCTTCATATATTAAAATTCTACACTTTGAAAGTTGAATTAACTCCCAACATCTTTGTACCTCAAGGGTTTCTCTATTTTTAAATTGAGAGATCATACCTCACTTTAAATTTTATTTCATGAAGAAAAAAAAAAAGTGTGTGTGTTAATGTGAGGTGAGATGCAAGAGCATAGTGCAACAACTAAAACTAAAACTAAGTGATAGGTGTATGTCGTGGTATTATAAATACATTTTGAAAAAGGTTGCGGGGCTATGGCAACTACCCGCACATGCAGAGCTTCGCATGTGAATTTATCTAATTATATAAATTCATCCACTACATAATTAAAATGTTAATAAATTTTATCAAATTCATTAACATTTAAAAATATAGATTGATTCAATTCATCCAATCTTTTTTTAAAATCTAATAGATGACACATATTTTTTTAATACTGTTTAATGATTTGCATTTATTTATTTAAAAAGAAAAACTTTAAGAAAAGATTATATATTTATTTTAAAAATAATAATTTTTAGATTTTAAATATAATTTTGATCGTTTATCTTTTATCAAAATAAATATTTTTAAGAAAATATTACTATATTATTTTAATGTAAAATTACAGGTATATAGTTTATTAAAATGTTTCATCCTTCACATTAAATTTTGTTTATTATTTTCTTATTAATTTTTTTTTTAAATTATTAGACGGATAAGATAGATATACATTTATTAAAATATTATAATGGTCGGATTGTATTGTATATTAGTGAATGGATTGAATTTAACATTTTTTAATTAAATTTTAGTGGATTTTAATTAAGTAATGAATTATTTTCATCTATTCATTATCATTCAAATTCATCCAATCGGTCTATTATCATTCAAATCTATTCCGTTCATCCACTTTTAAGGCACATTCTATCCATTTTGATACAAATAAAAAAAAAATTGTTTGGAGAACTAAAATTGGGGAGAAACAAAATAGAATGATTACTTTTGCGATTCAGCTAAAATAAGGGGATCAAAATTGCAATTAAGCCTTTTATTTATGTTAAAATAAAATTTATTTTAAACTTTAAATTAAGGCAAATGAAATTTGTAATATTCTTTTTTTCCTATTAGAAGTTTATATTTATTATTTTTGACAAAATTTGCATTCCATACTTTAAACTCTAATTAAGTAATAATTAAGTAAGATATAACAAATTTACATTTCTCTTCAAAAACAAAATATAGATTTGTCCTTAACAAAGTATTATGTGAAATTTTTATAGTAATTAGAATTAATTAAAATTTAAGTTCCTCTATTTTTATTAATTTATGAAATTGATTCTTCTATTTTAAAATTCTACAATTTTGATATTTTTTATAATTTTTAATTAAAAAATAGTGATTTTACATATTTTAAATGACGTAATATATAATCTAATTATGTAAAAATATCTAAATGAAATAATTAGTTATGCGTTATTAATTTAATTATAAAAATAAAGAATTTTCAAAGTTGAAACTATTTTTTTTAAGTTTTAAAATAATCTTATTTTATGTTACAATATTATTAATTTATATTATTTAAAATATGTTATATTATTAATTTTTAATTAAAAAATTAAAGATAGACCAAAACGCCTAGATTTTTAAAAAATTAAGACCAAAATCCTTAGATTTGAATCTAGTAATGATATTAGGTAGAAAAAGATAAAAGTTACCTTAATTAAAATTAAGATGTTGGGAATGGGCCACAAGAAAAGGCCGAATGACAATTAAGCTTCACATCACACACAGAGAGAAGAAGAAGATGAAGTTGTGGTGGACCAACAATTCTATTGATTCATAGAAACGTGCTTCTTCCTTCTAATTCCAATTCAGTAAGATTCATACACACTGTTTGTTACTCTCTCCTCTTCATTCTCTATTGTCGGTGTTTGGGTTTTTCACTTCAGATTTCAAATCCAAGCTAAAAACAATGGCAGATGTTTCCGATAAGTTGGCTTATTTCCAAGCGATCACCGGTTTAGAAGATCCCGACCTCTGCTCCGAGATCCTCGCCGCTCACGATTGGGACCTCGAACTCGCCATCTCTTCTTTCACTTCCACTTCGAATCCAACCACCGACACCACCACCCATCGCGGTGGCGATAATAATTTTCAATCATCATCTCAATCAGAACCGCCTCTCCCTCCACCTCCTCCCGGATTGGCTTGGAAGCTAATCAAATTACCAGTCTCTGTCATTTCCGGAAGTCTAGGGTTAATTACTGGCGCAATTGGGTTGGGATTATGGGCCGCTGGTGGTGTCCTATCTTATTCCTTGGGCTTCATGGGTTTGGGCTCGGGCCCATCCTCTTCAGCATCAGCGCCGTTGGTTTCGGTATCGGCGGCGACTACCGAAGCTATGGATTTCGTTGCGGCTTTCGAGAGGGATTATGGAAACACGACGAAGCCTAATTTCGTGAGCGAGGGTTTCATGGACGCGCTTCAGCGGTCTAGGAATTCGTTTAAGCTTCTGTTTGTTTACTTGCATTCGCCTGATCATCCTGATACACCGTCGTTTTGTCGGAGGACGCTTTGTTCTGAGACTTTTGTTGAATTTGTTAATCAGAACTTTGTTTGCTGGGGTGGTAGTATTCGTGCTAGTGAAGGATTCAAGATGAGTAATAGTTTGAAGGCTTCGAGGTTTCCGTTTTGTGCTCTTGTTATGGCTGCTACTAATCAGAGAATTGCACTACTTCAACAGGTACTTTTTTGCTATGGATACAAATGGGTTAATGAATACTACGATTTTATGTTTAAGTGGTTAAAGTTGCTTTTTTTTTTTTTTCTTTTCTGTATATGGTGTGTGTTTGTATACGGTGTGGTAATGAATTCCGGACCAAACTGCGGTTTGGCTTAATTAGTTCACTCAATTTTGGTTGGATTTAAGAACAGCCTGGGATGCCATGAACATTGTTCAGATGATAAGAACTTGAAGTTATAGAGATTTGTGAAGGAAAAGGTGAGAAAAATATGTGAAATCCCCCATCCCCTAGTACAAATTTTTGCCTGCTGGAGCTTGTGTTAGTATGACGCCTTAACTATGTCAAGTTTTTGCCTTTGTACATGAGGAGAGTAGACAGGAATATGGGAATAGTACCTTGAAACCCTAACTATGTCAAGTTTTAATTCGCAATCTATGTAGCACCGACACTTTAGATTGTAAGTGTGTCTTATGTGCGACACTCCAATGACACATGGATATATTAAATCACTTATATTTTTTAAATTATTATTAGTGTCTACGTGTCTGTACTATAAGTAGCAATTTCTTTTGCCTAATATGTCTGCCATGGATAAAACAAAGGAAATGAGTTTGATGGTTTTAGTTCTTTTGAATTTCTCTCTTTGCCATATTGGAGCCTACTGAGCCAACTTATCAATACTTGTAAAAGTAATTAAGATTTAATTTATTTCAGCAAAATGTGGAAAAATATTTTGACTCAATGCCATAATTAGTATTTTGGATAAGTTACAGTCTCGTCCATGTTCTTTTGTCTGTATTTACTTGTCTTTGTGTGATTCAAAAAGTGACTAATTCTCCCTTAAGAGTTTTAATATGTTAAAGTTACCTTCCCTTTATACAGAATGCTGCTGTAGTCTCCTTCTCCCTTTTTATAATTCGATTGATATGGAAATATCATTATCCTCTTCAAGCCTTTCTGTTCTCTCTTCTCGGTAGCATCTGCCATCATCCCCGCAACACAATTCCCCAGCTTTCTTCGGTCTCTGTTTAGAAGTTTGAATTTGCTGATTGATTGTCCCTTCTTTGTCACATCATCTCTTTGCCATTTCTTCCTAGTTCTTACCTACCTGCACTCTTTTTTGTACTGCTCATGTCTCATCACCTTTCTTCCTAGTTCTTATCTCCCTCACCATTTAAACTGTTTTAGGGTTTTTTAATTTCTTTTTTGTTGATTTCTTTCTAGGTTATTTTTAAGTATAAAAATAAGGAAGGGTATAGATGTACAGTAATCATATGGGACCTTACTTCTCCTATTTGAAAGCTATGTTCTGAAGCTTCTTCTCCTACCAACATAGCTTTTTTTTCAAAGCAGAGATTTCAACTCGTCCCTGCTCTGTTCTCATCCCTACCAACACAGCTTTCTTCTCAAAGCTTTCTCATAGTACCCCATTATTGTGCTCTGTTTTTTGTTTCTGCGTTTTCAGTCCTCTATTTTGCTTTATATTATATATGAAATATTAGTAGCAATGAACTTTGAAGTGATGACCAATGAATATGTATTTAGTGCTAGCACTTTTCTATTTTTTAGCCTGTAAATGTGTATGGTATAAATTGTTTGTAATGTTTCCCTAGACTTCGACGTAGCGGTCATACCGTTACCTGCTACATCGCTATAGCGTTTTGGGGGTTGGCCGCTACGCTACACTATTTGCTACTGACTACATAAGGGAGCTCTAATACCCAGTTGACTAGTCATTGGTATTAGAGATAAAAATGGAAAGAGCTCTATGTATTAAAAAAAGGAGGAAAAAAGTGGCAAGGTTAACTACTTATAAGAAAGCTCAACTCATCAAGTGTCATTTTATAGTTTTAATATTGCTTGCCGGCTTTCTTGTCGAATAAATGAATAGTGACAGATGCAAATGATGACAAAGAAAGAAATGTCACTTGCGCAATATTTTCTTTGGGGGGATAATCACTTTCCCTTATTGTTGCTGGTATGAAGTCCATCTCCATAGCTTTGTGGTTGTCGTGACGCTGAATCGAATGATCTTTATGATTTCCATTTTTCATCTAGACCTTGCTTTCTAGTGCTAGAGCAATAGATCAAATTAATCACCATGATAAACACTGTTAAATCACGTATCTTCTCCTTTATCATATTGCAAGAACTGGTGTTTCCTACTTGCTAGATGAAGATTCACTTTATGTATGGAATAAGTTCTTGTCACTCAGTTCCTTGAAGTAGACCGTTTGATTCATATAGTAGGTCTCATCTAGTAGGATAAGGCTCCACCATTGTTGTTGTGTTTTTTCGTGTTGCGTGGCTTGCTCCTTTGTCACTATAAAACATTTTCTTCCTTCTCACTTGTTATGAAATGTTAGGGATTATGAGGAAGGTTTTAATTGGTGGTGCCAAATGGTTATGCCACAGATGACTTCATGACCACTGTGTATAGGTTCAAGTATCAACAATATTTTTTTCTACCGAGATTCGAGACTGTATTTAAGTCATATTATTCATTGTCTTACTAAAATGATATGCCAAGTGTCAAGTATTTGTTGCTTATATAACGCTGTCTGATACTGATGTTTTTTGGTCAATCTATTTTACTGAATCCAGGTTGAAGGTCCAAAATCCCCCGAGGAGATGTTAGTGACACTTCAGAGAGTGCTTGAAGAAAGTTCCCCAGTTCTTGTTGCAGCAAGGCTTGATGCAGAAGAAAGAAGAAATAATATGCGCTTAAGGGAGGAGCAAGATGCTGCATACAGGGCTGCACTTGAAGCTGATCAAGTATGCTTTTTGTAGTGGTTACTTGTTATGTCAATTTTCAGTGGTCTCTACTTCATGATTTGTGTTTTTCCTTGTTCTCAACTTCTTCCCTTGCTTAGGCCTTTATTTGGAAAATCTTGGCACTGTTATTGTCATAGTGGACTAATACTGTGTGTATGTCCAGGCTAGGGAAAGGCAGAGAAGAGAAGAAGAAGAACGCCTCGCAAGGGAAGCTGCCGAAGCTGAGAGAAAGCGCAAGGAAGAAGAGGAGGCTCGTGAAAGGGCAGCACAGGAAGCTGCAGAGAAACAAGCAGCATTAGCAAAATTACGTCAAGAGAAAGCTCAGTCTCTTGGTGAAGAACCTGAAAAAGGACCTAATGTTACACAGGTAAAGTATATAAAGATATGGCCGAGATTTAATTTTTCTCCTGTAGTACCTTTACTCTGTACTTGGCTTGTTTCATTTGTTCAGCTTATATAGTTCCTCACTTGTATGTGATATCTTAACTTCAATTCATATATGGTTTTACTTTTTACCTTTACTTCCTTTTTAGTTTTTCATTTTTCATTTTTTTCAGCTTAATTTTGTTTCATTATGTTTTAACTTGGATGACATCACTGTTTTGTTTTCCGATCAAAATTATTAGGTTTTGGTACGGTTTCCAAATGGTGTACGCAAGGAAAGGAGGTTCAACAGCACAGTGACAATTCAATCTTTGTATGACTACGTTGATTCGTTGGACTGTTTAGAAGCCGAGAGTTACAGCCTAGTCTCTAACTTTCCTCGGGTGGTTTATGGACAAGAAAAACTGACACTGTCATTAAAGGAAGCAGGATTGCATCCTCAGGCCAGCCTGTTTGTGGAGCTCAGTTCATGAGGATAGAACATGCCAAATAATCTTTTGAATATATGAAGATGTTACCTGCAGATAGAGGACTCTGTGATGTTTCACTTTTCTGTTAAAAGAAAATAGACTTGATGAATTTTATACTGTTAGATGTAATAGATTGTTGTGGTTATTGTAGTTTCTTGTTTATCTTATTTTCCATTGAATCAAGGATATAGCTATTACATGGAGATGATTTAGTATATTGATACATAATATATTTTGTTTCCGACATAAAATGTGTTCTATAGTTTTGGAATATGGTTTTTGGTTATTGGAGATGATGTCCTGGTGGGTGTTGTTGATGTACTGGACAGACAAGAATGACCATTACATGGTTGCGCTAAGACTGATGCAAAATGCAGAGACCCATTGGATCTATTTTACAGCCTTGACCGTCCAAAATCAAAAAGCATTCATGAAATTGAATGCGACTCAACTGAGGATTTTAGTTGTCACCCTCCACTTATTTTCAATTCAACATGACCAACCAAAAGTAGTGATGTTAAAAATTTTAATTTTTAATGTTATGCGTGTAAGAACACCGCAAGAACCATATAGAACCAAAAGTAGTAATGTTAAAAAATTTAATTTTTAAAATGTGTTTTGACTTAGTCATATAGATTTTATTTGGATGACAAAAGACAGTGGAAGAAAAGAAAATAAGAGGAAGGAATGAAAGTGAATAAAAAATAGGATAATTTTTAAATTGTTTGGTAGGATTGAAAGTGATTAAAAAGTGAAAAGAAATAAATAAATTTATTTTATAATTAACATAATTACCCTTGTATATAAATGAGTGTAGAAATTATTTATGTTTATATATATATTTATAAAAATATTTTAAAATTCAAAATAGGGAATTACTACATATTGACCAATCATATAGTTCTTTTTACCAAAATCAACCAAAAAAAGTGTTGTTGTCAAGCAACAATACATCAGTGCTAGTGGCCAGAGAAAAAGTTTGCAAAGGTTTTTTCGTCCTTTCAACAAAAAACTGGATCCTTCACCTTTTCTTTTCAATTGTGGGTGGAAACCATTTTTGTGTGGAATTCGTGAGCAGATTTTTTTCATTTCTGCTTTTTTATTTGTTCCAAACGAGAGAAGAATCTCTCTTCCACCCACTTTCTCTTCCCTTACTTTATTTTTCCTTCATCTTTCTTTGGAAACAAACACAGTTATATAGTTTGTAACGTAGTTCAAGTTGATCTAAACCATGTTGACTTGTGTTGTCTAGAATAAATCGTCAATTCGCCATATGTTTATGTCAATTAAACTTGAAGAAGAATATATATGATCCAACTAAACCAACCTCACATTTTTTAAAAATGTACATGAGTTTGAAAATATGATTTTAGACCATATAAAAATTGTGTTTTTTCTATCCAATATGGACTTTCAAAATATCTTTGAAGATAAGAAAAATTGAAAATCATTTATATTATTATTGACAAAAGGGTGAATCATCAACCTTCTTTCTCTAAAGATATTAACTAAGAGTGGAAATAAGTTAGATGAGATTAAAATTTGCAAAATATGGTTAAACGGAAGGAAATAAAAATTAAAGCTTACGTCTGACTTATTATATGTCATAAATTTGTTGTTTTTTTAGGTTTATCAAAATCTTTTTAAAAGTTTATTATAATATGTTAGTCTACTAAAAAGTTTACTTCATATTAATGTCAGTTCGATTATGAGATATAATTAAAAGGTTTTTGAGAAGACTGGGAATGATAAAAGAAATTTTATGATTAATAAGGATCTTCGTTGGCCCAACCGCGACAACACTTCCACTCATTCGAATGTTCCCAAAGGCAAGGTCCAACTTAAGATGCACAAAATAATACATTAAATTGTTCCTTCCAACTTGATATTCCAAAGCAATTGGCCAAGCTGTGAAAAACTCTTAAAAGTTTTTTTTCCAAATTTTCAAATCAATATATTTGTCTTCTTAAGATATAGAATTGTATTCTATAAACTCTCATTCTTAGATGCGATAATTGTTGGGGACAAGTATATATCCATCCACACATCAATTGATAAGTAATACACACAGTTAATAGCAACAGCTGAATTTAAATCATGCTCAAATTGAAATTGAAATTGAACATGTAGAATATATTCACCTATACACAATAGACATATTGAGATGAGAAAAATACTTGAACGGTCACAAAATTTTAGGTACAAAATTTGAAAACACATATAAATACATATTATTTAATTATTTTCTCTTTTTTACCTTTTTCAATTTGTTAGTGTGTCTAAATCTTATATCTAAAATTTTGTGAGCATAGAAGAATTTATGAGCGATGATTCATATTGTGTATGCCATTGACTACAAATTTTCTCTAACAATATTTGCCTTCCTTGTACTTCTGAGTTTCCTCATAAGCTCTTTCATACTTCCAACCAAGCACTTGAGAACAATCACAACAGTAGACATCAGCAATTGTATGAAGACCTGTAACGAGTTCCTTGTCTTCTTGTGGCCCTATTGTTACATTCATTGCATGTGAAAACAGAAAAGCTCTTCCATTTCTTCCCTGAAATTTGAATCACCAATTTGTTTTCTAGAGATCGCAATATAAATAATTTAAGATGTTACACTTATTTGAATTTATCTATCTATTGATCGACACAACTACTTTTTAAACTATTTGTTTAGAAGCTAAACTTATTTTATAAACTAAATTTATAATTTATATAGAAAGAGTTTAACTTTATTTTTACTTTTGTTATAAACATAAGTATTTATAAAAAGGGTATTTAGAGTTTATTTGAAAGAGTTGATGAAAATAGTTTATGACATATTTATAATGTTAGATTTCATTAAGAGTTGGTTATAGTTAATTATGAGGTTAGTTTTGATTACAAGCTAACTTATGATTTGTTATTCTAGTTATGATCACTATATAAAGTATATTATATATTCATTGTAATTAAAACTAATCAACTTATAACTACTTATAATCAACTCCTAACAATATCTAATACATAAATTAATTTAAGTTAATTTTATATGAAAAAGACTTACAGTTTATATAAAAATAATACCATTTTATTTTACTTTGTGTTATAAAAATAACTTATATATAAATGTGTATGCTATAAATTAATATATAAATTGTTTATCCAAACACAACTTTAATTAATTTTTTATGTTCAAATTGAAATCCAAAAGATCAAAACATGCTTATAAAAGTAATATGTACATATGAAAAAATAGTCTAGTAATAATAATCTATACAACCAATTAAGTGGATGGGTTAAAATAGTTTAGTAATAATAATCTAAATGATTGAAGGAAGGGTAGTCTCAAATCTCAATAGATGAAAGGTGAGAATGTTCACCTGAAAGGCTTTTGAAATCACATCATCATGAAGAGCAACATGGTTTCTACAATGAAAGCAAAAGTACAATCTGGTTTCAATCAAATCCTCCATATCAAAGCTTTTAAAACTGTCAACAACAACAACAAACATAGATCATGAATAAATAAATAAACCATTTTTTTCAAGTTTTTTTTTTTTTGCAACATGAAATTGTATTACAGATACCTGCCCCTGTAACTGTAGATGATTGATTGTGTTCAAGATGGTTTTTTTCTTATGCAAGTTTTAGTTTTGTGGATCTTTGCTTGTTGGGTTGTGTGATTTTTATTTTTCTCACTTCTCTCTCTCAGTATAAAAATTAAAGAGATTACTTATGTCAGATCTGATTAGTGATGTTATTACTATTGAAATTGCAAGATCAGAAGATTTTGCACCACAAAAATAGGAAAAGGACAAATTAGATGCCAAATAAATAAAATGATGATTTGGTGAAAAGGAAATTAACAAATGGTATTTGATTTTGTCCTTTCTATTTATGGTATCATAAGTTTTGTTTTCTTAATAGATTGGATTAATATAAGTTTTTTCCAAAAATTTTAAAAAAATTGATTTAAATTTTTTTAAGTTTGTTTAATGATATTCAACAAAATACCATAATTTATACAAGACTTTCAAATATTTGTATATTGCATCTCCTGTAACTTTTGAAAATTAGTTTCAATAACAATAATAAGTTAATAACTTCGTAAGTAACAACTAATTAAACTAACAAATGTCGATATTGGTAGGACGAATATAAAAACTAATGTGTCACGTGACTATTGGCTTATGATGGATCAACTAAACTAATGTTTCTCTTTGAATCTAGTTGAGTGGACTCATTTCAATTCATTCATTTCTAGAGGTCATAACATGGCAATTGATTGAAGGGCTTCATCTTACAAAAGATAAAAATTTCCAGAAGATGAGGAGCTATGCAGCTGCCCCACATTTGTGCAAAATTCTTCAGTAATAGATGAACAAAAGAAGATGCATAACTGAAATCCTCCAACACAGTATTAAATTTCAATTTGCTGAAAATTTTACCATATATAATTGTTCCAAATTAATCAAGGAACAAGTAACTTTAAAAAATGAAACCATATAAAGAATTACATATTCAAATCATTGACAAAAAGAATCCAAAGTAAACAAAAAATAATACGATATATCATAAACAACATTTATGTCTCAACTTACTCAGCTTTTACATTAAAGCAAAAAACATTATAGATATGATGGATCCAATAATAAGAACATGGAAAGTTGAAGCTAGGTGAGGTGAATTTGATGAGGAAGGAGCTATTGGAATGTTCCCAAAAACTGTTTGATAAGAGGGTGCATTTGCAGGCAATGAAGTTGGACTATTAGCTTCTACATCAACATTTCCATTTCCTCCAATAGATATATGAATCTTTTGATTCTTTTGGCAATGACCAACCACTCCACTTGTGAAATAGAAATCACCATGTGATGTTATGTTAAACAAAGAATTTCCATTGTTCATATACAATATTGGATCTTTAATGTTGCAACTCTTGTAAGATTCTTGTGTCACTTGAATCACTGAATCTTGACTTGGTGGATATAGAAATACTGCATAAGCATACACAAAAAATATAAACTTTGAGTTTTTTTTAATAATTGAAAATACCCTTTTTGAGATTTTGTTACACTAAATGGAAATTAAGGAAATTTGTGTGATTTGTAATATTAATGAAAATAGTATATAGTTTATATACTTACAAAGTGAGTCTCCAAGGGTGAGATTATGAAATTTGGACCATTTGGCATAGAGTTGTGAATTTGTTGAGGTGGGTATACCCCAAGCATCTAGATCTCCAACTTTGTATTGGTAACATAACACTTTGGTTTGGATTTGGAACAATGTTGTAAGCAAGAGAGAAGAAACCAAGAAGCAGATGTTATGACTGGCCATTTTGGTTTCTATTCTTTTCTTAGATTTAGGACCCAGCAAGGAAAACTTTTTATTGGCTTTTGAATCTGGCGAATTGGAACATTGATAAATAATAATGATGTACTATGAAATTGAAAGGGACACTAATGTCAATTTACTTGACCGTCATACCTATCCTTATAAAATTTTGATGCTAGTGCTGTTGTCATTAAGGGTAATGTTTAATATAACTAGATTTTTTGTTGTAAATTTTATGTTTGTACATAATGATAAGTTTTACATTTTTTCTAATAGAATGTTATGTTGGCACAAAACACAATACGATATGTAGATAAATCAAATCATAAATTATACTATTTTAAAAAAAAAATTATATTTATTTTATTCTAAAATATTTATCGTATTTGACTATTTTATACATTAAAAAGATGATAAATGAATAAAGATAATTGTAATTTTACTAAATTACTTTTATTAATTATTGATGTACTTATTCATCATAAATATAAAGTCAAAAATAATATTAATTTAAAAACAATGAACATAATATTAACTAATTAAATCGTAAAATTAGAAAAATCAATTCAAACTAAATTGAAAATTTGAAGTAATAGTATTTATCAGCTATGTGAGTTTTTGGTAAGTTTAAAGGATTAAGATAGGAAAAGAGGTGAAGTAGACAAGTGCATACTAATAATTTGCACATGGCCAGTTGGCCATTTATATTTGTTAATAATAAAGTTTGAAATTGAAGTGGGAATGGGCTGTTATTGTCATTTCAATGTTTGCGCTTAAATCATGTGCGCTGCGGCGGAGATGAATACAGTGAACTTCCTTCTTCTGGCATATCACGTGATTAACAAAATAGAATCACATATTCACATTATTTAACAAATGAGGACACAAGAGCCGTTTACTTAGGGAAAAAAAAAAAAAAAGAAACCTATTTTTATATTTTTTAAATTGTATTAATTTTATTTATTAATAAAGAGAAACTTCTGTCTAACAAAAAAAATAAAAGACATTTAAAATAAATAATTATATTTATGTCTAGAAATAATATAAATGATTATTTTTAGTATTTTTGAAAATACATCATGATACAATGAACAAATTTAAAAAAAAATAAAAATACAAAATATTTTTACAAAATAAATGGACCTATATTTTCAATGAAAAAACATGTTTAGCAAGAGTAAAATCAATTATAATACAAATTCAACATAGCAAACGCACTGAATTTGAATAATTGAAAAACTTTTAACTAAGTTTTGATTCATTTGGTACAAAACCTATTATTCAGCAGGTAGAATACAATAAACCTATACAAGCTCAATTCGATATAGGAATAATAGTAATAATATAATTATAAACAACATAATATGTAGGGATACTACTAATCCCTTGGGGTTGTGTCCCCCTAACTTAAATTCCTAATTAATCTGCAGGCTAAGCAGGTTGCAGTATGATACAACAGAAAAAGCTTATTTACATCTGAATCTTGAATGAAATGAATAATGAGATTAACCTTGACAGATCATTTTGCTCATTTTCACTTGCCCGGGCTTTTATATCGTTACAGAGGCTTATTGAAAACAAGGCAGGTTGGACAGGAGAAGAAGATACATGACTCATATCAACCATCAATGTGCAAAAATCAGAACCCCCTTCAGCAGAGAGAGAATGGCGTGCAATGTATAATTTATCACTCGGTTGGGTGTACACTTACTTCACTAATATCAGCATTTATGCACCTTCATTTCTTTCCCCGTTTTGTTCCTGGCTGTATAAAGCAGCCATCTGTTGTTGCAACTGTTAAAAGGGATAGCAAATTGTTCATTAGTTTGACCGAAACATTTAGGGCCCTTTCATGGCCTTTAACTTGATAAGACAGTGATAGATACGACAGGTGGTGAGAGATAAGAGTATGTATGATATAAACATTATGACTCTTTTCGTAACTTGTGTTTGATGGTATCCAATAACAAATGTATTAAGCATTCTTGTCTTCTTATATTCAATGTCACTTTAGTTAGAAAAGTTGTAAAAAAAATGAACCGAGTGTACCAATTATACAAAATTATTCATATTAGTGTTAACCATTATCATAAATGCATAGTGGAGTATAAGTGACTTGAGAGTGACTTACATAGTATTAACTGAGTTAAAATTTGAATAAAATAATTAATATTACAATACAAATACATAATGACACTTATTTTGGAACATTTTTCTTTGGGAAGAAGTATTTAATTATTTTATTATATATTTGAGGTGTGCAAAATAATGTTATAGTAGAATATAAATCACATTCAAATGATAAAATTATCGATAACATAATTTTCTATTTTTTTAAATCAACTTTTAATTAATTTTTTGAACTTTATTAATTAAAAATTATATAAGAACCATAACTTTATTAACACAAAAATGTATAAATGTAAAAAGGATGTGATGAATAATAAACTACAAATTTCACATAACCTTATCCTATTTGTTAGTTTTTAACTCGGCCTTAGCCTTGTGATAAAGTTTTAGCTGATAAGCTGATAGAATTGATACGTCATTTTGGTACACCAAACAATTTTGGTACACCAAACAATAGATTTTAATATTGGATAGAATAATAGTTTATCCTATCATATCTGTTTTACCTTATCAACCAAAAATAGCCCTTAAGGTTTCAACCTATATTGTCTCCAAGTTGGACATCAAAATCACATATATGTAATGCAAGCAAGAACCCAAAGACGCTGAAGAACAATTTATCAAGCATGATGATTAATTATAACTTGTACAGTAACTTACCTGCAGGTGTTTTAACTTCTCAGAGGTTAGTTCATCGGTCAAACTGATCATCCTGTTAACATAAGACAGAAGGCACATGTGAGCTTTATGAAGTCAAAGAGAAAGGGTTACACAGTATTTTACAAACTGATATCTAACCGAGACTGAAGTTCTGAGATTTTGGCCAGCAGCAGTTGTTCTCTCTCTGAAGTTGTTGTATCAACCTATAAATTGTTCAAAAAAAAATCAAACGCGTAAAAAATTATGTTTCACTATGCACAGGGTGATGTCACCGCAACAGCGCTAACAAGATCTTGGCCAAATATTGACATACGCAGTAGTGAACAATAAAATTAAGCATACATGTGATGGGGCTAAATGAAATGAAAATTTGCTTACACTTCCATTCTCTAAATTGCGAGGTAATGGTGGCAACTTTCCGTTCTGAGAAGCTGAAAATATTAAAAATATTCATCATGTAAATCAATGCCATACCTTCAAACATAATGGAAAATCCTTCACTTACCATCAATTGCCTCAGCAGTTTGCAAGCTAGTCAACATACTCACTATAAGATCCTGGAATGAAACAGAAATCTCCAATAAGATTATAAATTGGTAATGTTACATGATCAGTTTTTCAAAGGAAACACAAGCAAAATATATGCCATTTCTCAAACTTCAGTTTCCCCCACCTGTTGAATAGACGTCTGCTGGAAAAGATTGTGAAGGTGAGGCACCAGAATTGATGCGGGGATATTGATATTGGCAGAATCATTGGAAGACTGCCCAGTTGGCTGAAGAGAAAGCATCCATCAAAAGACATATAAGCATTATATATCGAGCAAATACAATAATCAGTGAAGCATCCTAGATACTCTTTAACCAACCAAAGAAGCCAATATTTACAAAAAAAAACTATATAAATAAGAAAGCTAGCTTTAGAACAAATGGTAAATGCACAAACCATTTGTTTGAAATCCAACATCCAATCGCCAACGCTGGCAGATTTCCTCAGTGGTGAGGAATCCTATATGTAATGTAATAGGAAGAGAATATCAAATGAGAGGGATAATGAACATAAACAATTGACAATAATCAATTAGACCATCAACCAACCTGTGGAGATCGACGTGAGACTGAACTTGCAGGAATATCCTGTGCAACAAATGAGGTCAGTTAAAAGTTGTAGATATTAAGGACAAATCAGTTATAGGAAAAAACCATACCTTCACCAGATCTAAATTTTCTGATGTCACTGAAAACCGCCCTTTAATTTGCACTAGATTAGCCTTAGATTTATCATCTGAGGAATCTCTAAATCCTAACAAGAGTTGAGGGATAAAAATCAAAATCAATAGCTTAACAGTGCTGCTTCAAGAAATACCATAACTTGAAAACTGACATAGCTTACAACACAAATGATCATTGAAATACCTCCAGAGGATTTTATTGGAGCTGATAAACTATTTGCCGAAGCTCGGTTAGGAAGCATTAATGGACCACTAAAGCTTGGAGCTCGTCGTATATCACGATTACCTTTCTCACCTAATAACTGATTTTCATTCTCAAACCTGAAAGTAGTAAAGCATTGCTAATTAAACTGGAACAAGGACAACTCAATCACTAAAGTAATAAGCATAAAGTGACAGACTGGAAAAAGGCACGCAGTACAACATTGCGTTTTATTATTTTAACTTCAATTAAACTTGTTACATAGTATACTTATAAACAACTCAATAAAGATAAAAGGGAAGAAGCGGATTCTCCCAAAAACAAATCCTCGAGAAAGGTAGACTTCAAACTTCATAGGAACTCAACAAAAAATAAAATAAACAATTGATTGCCTTGCTTATAGGTTATTAAATGTATTTTCTAAATTAATATCTACAATAACCACCATTAACCATTAAAATAATTAATACAATAACTTAATTGTTTTCTAGGTCCACATTGTCAGCTGCAAATCGAAATGGAGAGTGTAGCCCCAACCAATCATATACATATGTTTTGCAGTCTCATTCTCTTATTATTGAGGGTGTAAAAGAGTCAAGTCGAGCCAAGTACTTGAAGCTCAAGCTTGACTTGAAAATAGGGGTGGGAATAGGTCAAGTCAACCAACAGGTTCTACGGCCTAGTCTACGTTAGGCTCAGGCCAGGGTAGGCTTTTTTCTAATAGACAAAGGCAATACTTCTTTGGAAACCTATTTGGCTAAAAGGTCGGGCTACAAGCCACTGAAAATTCTTTTAGACCTATCAAGCCGGCCTACTTAAGCAAATATAAATAATATTTTTTATTACTATTATTATATTATTTTTAAAACACTATTATTATATTAAATTTTGTATTTTGTGTTAAATCATAAATAAGCTAACTGTTTTTATCAATTTTCGACATATGTAAAGGTGTTATTACAATTTACAAATATAATTTAAATAGGATGTCATATAAAGTTAGATTCGCAACAAAAATGATGAAGTAATCTTTAAAACAGACTTTCAAGTCTTCCCAGGCTTTCGAAAAGGACAGGTCAGACCTTAAAAATGAGACAATGACAGGTAATCAACTAATAGGGACAGTATCACAAGTCTCCCCAATGACCCAACATTTTTAAAACAACATTTCAAACCATCACACAAATTTCCCTAATTAAATGGAGAGAATTAAAAGACTAACAATTTATCTTTCTTAATAATTGAAGGATAATTTTGAAAAGAAAATGTACGATATCGACAATTTAATACAAAAACTACTTTTCTAATTCTTGTGTCTTGTCCATTTATTTTTGTTGATCTTAAGCCTCATATTTATTCATTTAAAATATCACGTGATTATTACTTTCCTGAATAATGGCTTAACCTCTTTCTGCATTACACCCTTTCAAGTTTCATTGATTTTCAATATATCTCTTTGTTGCTCAGATGTTTTTGTTCCTTCTTGGAAATCGGTGTTCTCATTCCAATTCCAAATGAAATCTAACACTGCGAAAAATGTTTGAGATTTGAGTTGTTCACCTATATTTATTAGTGATAGCTGGAAAACTTGTTTTAATAAAGGCTTCTTCCCCATTTCAGTTTTCACTATTATCATTGCAATTGTGGAATTGAAATTCATACAAGGGTTCTAAGAGAAACTCTTTCGGAATTAGAGTAATACCTAACATACTCTGGGAGAATTAGAATCTATTTACTAAATTTAATTTCCAATTAAATGTTGAATGTTTGATGGTTTTTGTAACACTTTGAGTGACACACAAAATGGGTTTGATCTCCTTTTTGAGAATGAGGGTTTTAATTTGTATGAAGGGAAGGTGTTCAATGATGAAATTTTCTCATCTTAGTGCAAACAGAGGATGAAAACCAAATAAACCAACGGAAGGAAGAATGAGAAGCTTGGGGAAGAGAGCTGTCAAAATGTGAGTCGTTAGATCATCAGAAATAAATGGACAAGATTTGGTGTCAAAATTAACTGACACCTGGTGTCAACAGTTAGGCTAATATGGAAATTAATATATTTAAACGTTACTTATATCCTTGATATATATAGAGCAATCGGTTTCCTTGATATTCCAAAAGCATAGAAGGTTTATATTAAAATTTTAGCTTATAATCCTCAACCCTATAGGACACAAGAAAAGGGAAAATTAGTTAGAGCAGATAGCTAGAGAGATTTGGTTAGATGATGTGTAAGGGTAGAGGTATCATTCAGAATTGTTAGCATTGAGTAAACTGTAGTGCAGAGAAGTGCGTTTTAGAGAAAGAGAAAGGGAGAGGGACATAATTGATATTCTGCAAAGAGGGTTTGGTTCTTGACCAAATGGCCAGATCCAAATTGGTCTTCGTAATGAAACTTGTTAAGGTGGGGTAAATGGGAGCTTCTACCTACAAAGCTCATATATGAACATGAACAATGCTAACAACACACTCTTTAACAAACATTTTTCAACATACACTCTTAGATTGGTTAAATTCCACATGGTCTCACCAAATTCATATGGGACCCATATGATTTAGTGAGATCTATGTAAATTTTAACCAATCATAGGTAGTGTGTGATACAGAGTGTGTTGTTAGCACTCCTCTTTGAACATTATGGGACTGGGTCAAGCCCAAGCTGACAGAATAAAATAATCTCTTACTGTTCCCGGAGCAAAGTAGACTAGAATAAACAGACATGGTTGATTATAGTTTCCTAGATTTCCAGTTTCCAAATTGCAACTTCGAGGACAAGGTTGAATTTCAAGGGGACGGCATTGTTAGGACATAAGAGAATGGAAAATCAGTAAGTGCAGTTAGCTAGTTAGTTAGAGGGAATGAGTTTGATAAATAAATAAATAAATGCAAGGTGCAAGGGTACAGGCATCAGTATCATTCAGATTTGTGCGCATTGAGTGAACTGAGAAAGGCTCTGCTGGGAGAGGAAACCCTTAGAGGAGAATCTATTCCTCCTATTTTAAATCATCCAATAAAACTGTTCCTTATCTTTGTTTATATTATACTAATTTTCCATTCTCTTCTCTAAATTCCTAACATAACCTTATTGTTTCTTTCCTCATTAACCATTCAAACATGGGGAAGACAATGCCTTTCCGTCCTTCCCTTCCATTTCGTTCCACCCCTTTCCTTTCCTTTCCATTCCATTTCATTCTCTAAAACTTCAAAATATAACCCAATATAAGAACAAAAAACAAATATATGCTATGAAATATGCAATATACCTTTCAAATAGACGCCCTCTTTCAGGTAAATAACTACCAAGCACTGCACCAGGCATCAACGGCCCACTTTGGGTTTTACCAATTTTCATTGACTGAGTTCTAATCTTGCTTGTTCCCATGTCCTTCTCTGAAGTAGATGGTGCTGCCTCAGCAATTGATCCATTTCTTTTATCACTCTGTTGTACATCATTACCACCTACTTGTAACGCAGACTCATCTTGTTGCAAGTTATCTGAATTCCTGATGTCCACACTAAACTGGGAATCACTTGTATCCTGTCATTACAATTAACAAAGATTTTCATTGGTCATTTTTACAGTAAGAAATCACTAGACATGATTTGTTATAAGACACTGTGGCACCTATGTAGCTAACTTAGGGACTCCACCTAGTGGAAAAAGGCATGGTGGTTGTGTTCTTAAGATAAAGAAAGTTTGAAACGGTTGAACCAACCTTGTTAGAGCTGAAGAACTTGTTTTCATCTTCTTCCTTTATCTCTGCAATATCATCATCATCCTGCACCTAGTAAGATCATGAGATGTTAACTCTGACCGCAAAGAGAAAACTAGCTAAGTATAAAAATCTGAAAACACAATAAATCATACCAATGATGCTTGAGCTTTCAAATCATCAATGTCGAAGTTCCACGCACTAACTCCTCGCTTATATTCACTCTAGAAAGGGAAATATATAAGTGGATTAGACTTCACTAGTTAAAGAACAACAATATCGTTTTCACTTTTCGGCAAGAAAAACATACACTTCAATAGATGTTAACTGAAGCTTTAAAATCTCATGCTTTCAAAAGAAAGGTAATCTCTTTATCTCACTTGAAAACCAAAAACATTTTTAGAATTCGGATCAATTGCCTAAAATCCCTCCCCTTTGTATAGCAAAGACTAAGACTGTAGACTACTTGACAGTACTGTGATATCAATAAAAGATGCATTTTAGTTAAGAAAAGTACTTCATTGATTTGTTCATCAATTCTTTATAAGGTGTTTGGCGAAAAAATAATAGGGCTCTTAAGCGAAAGCAGAAGAAAATAAACATGTGTTAAAGTGAAGCAAAAATAATAACTGGATATTCTCCAAGGAAACAAAGAAGCAGAAGAAAAAAAATCAGATATTTTCTTTATAGAAATGCTCTTTGCGAAAACATTTACTTAGCAAACTTTTACCACAAGACCATATAAGTGTGGAATCTTGGTTATTATAATTATTTATAAATTAAAAGCAGGTCCAGAAATTTCCAGCTTTTTCTTTTAGATCAAATTGACAATTAATTATATGAAAATCAAACAAAGGTCTACCATTCCAAGTACGTAATGCACTGTATCTAACAACCAGACGCGAATGAGCTTTACAATAAAGTTTTCAAGTACAGAAGGAAACCAGTGTCAATAGAAATAAAAGTAAAATGGCAAACTGGGCTTGTAGCAACCCATACATGAAAATGCTTGCAGGAAACACCGATAAAAATATAGCACATTTTATGACAGATAAAAATTGAATATAAGTTATACCTGAGATATTGCTTCTTGTTCTGCAGACGGCATTCTCTTCAGTGCTAGTTGTGCAGCATCTTTAAGCTGCAAGATTTTAGTGAAGTCATGCAAACGTAACAGAACAAGAGAAATTACAAAACAGGCACTGAAGCACATATGAAATCAAACCTGGAGGGCTTTTACACGAGTCCAAAGAGGCGGTAAATCAGCAAATAATTTCTTCACAGAAATCTCCGGAGGCTTAGCTTGTTTGAAGAAAGAGTGCTTGAGCAACTTGTCCACAGACGGCCTCTTTGTTTGATCTTTTACCAGACACATAGCAACCATTTCCTTAAAAGACTGATCACAACTGGAAATACTTTAATTAGACTACTACTATTAAATTACTAATACTATTAATCCACTATAATTATTAATTCAGCACATCATAATTTCAATATAGAAACAATATCCGTCGCTTTAAGTCGCAGTAGCAATTGCGTCATTATTGTTGATATTGCAGATAATCGCATTCACAGAAATGATTGTTGTCATTATCCTTGATATCGCAGGTAATCGCATTCACAGTAGCGATTCTGTCGTTATCCCCGATATTGCAGATAATCGCAGTCAAATATGACAGATGCTGCCCCAATCACAATCATGGAATGTTTTACAAAACCTTGTCTATATCCAAATCCCTCTTCATTCTCATTACTTATTATATCCATATTTAATGAACAAAATGAAACCAAAAATATATATACACACACAAGAAAGAAGCACCTTGGATAACAACAGTGTAACGTATAGGCAGAAAGAAAAGGCATACCTTCGAGAACTTTCTATCGCGATCGTAATCAAGTCCCGGAGGTGCATTCTGTATGGTCATGAGTAAAACCTATATAGATAACACAAACAATAGTAATAAGTCAATCTTTCTCACCTCACCAGTAGTATTCTTTAAATTACATGATGAAAAGCCAAGTTAGACCTATACTTTAGATTGAAAGCCTATTTGGTGTCCGACGCGTGTCAATGCTTCGGAACATGCACATAAAACTACATTCAATCATTTCCTTCTTCTTAATTATTATATTATGAATGTCTACGTGTCAGTGCCGTGTTCATATACATGTCAGTGCTTCATAGATGACAATAAGTTGAAATGAACAAGAAGCACATTATTTCCTTCATGCAAATCAAATCGCCAGATAAATAGACAGACAGATAGATAGAAACCTTCATTGGAGGATACTTGGAGAAAGGTGCATGACCATGAGCCAACTCCAATGCAGTAATTCCAAAAGACCAAATATCAGCCTTGAAATTATAACCAGTACCAGGTTGCAGCACCTCCGGCGCCATCCTACAAAACCACAAAAAAAAAATATATAAAAATCAAAATCATACAATACACATAATTAACCAAATGAATAAATCAATTAATCATCGAAAACGAAGCAACTATTAATTACTACCAGCAAGGAGTACCAACGAAAGTGTTTCTAGAACGCTGACGATCACCAGTATCAAACATAGAAGCGGAAACACCAAAGTCACCAAGTTTGACTTCACCATTAGAATCAAGCAAAATATTACCAGCTTTAACATCACGATGAATGTGACCGTGTTGATGAAGATAATCCAAAGCCTTAAGAGTTTCCTTAAGAATCGATCCAATAGCATCTTCTTCAAATCCATCAGGATAAGCTGCTTTCATTAGATGCAAACAAGAACCCTGCGCCATGAAAGGCATAATCACCCAAAGTTTACGGTCTACAACGAATGAACAGTGAGATTTAACAACGTTACGGTGATCAATTAAACTCATGATCTGTGCTTCTTTTCGAATATCATCGAGATTTGAATTGCATCGATCTAGATCGAGAGATTTAACCGCTACTTCTTCGTTGTAAGGGAGATAGATTGCGTGAAAAACCGTTGCGCTTGCACCGTAACCTACTTCTTCTAGAAGCTTGTAATCGTTCGGATTCGCAGAGTAGTTTCTGCTTCCCGAACCCATTTTCGCTTCTCTTTCTCTTCAGAAGTGCTTTTTCTGTTCTGTTGACTGTGGTCAATTTTCTTTTAGAATCAGAGAGAGAAAAATGGATTTCGATTTTACTCAGACTTAAGAAGACTCTAAAAAACTCAGAATCTTTTTTTTTTTTTTTAAGGCTCTGGAACTCAGAATCAGACCAACCAGTACTTAGCTTTTTGGTAATGCTTACTATGCTTCTTCTGTTAATGTGTTTGTTACCCACTTCGTTTGTAGTCTTCGCTATTCTATCTATCTTCTACTACCCTCTATTAAATAAATAAATCACTTCGTAATTGTAACAAGATAATTTATTTATTATTTATTATTTATTTAGGTATTATTGTGATTTTGACTGAAATTTTAATTTATTTTTTTTTACAATTGACTGAAAATTTATTGTTAATTATATATGAATAAATTTTTTATCTTTTTAAATTCTATGGGTGTTGTTGGGCTTTGTCTTGGTAACGATAATCATGAAATTTTATTGGCAAAAATGTAGCGATGAAGTGTGTCTACTAGTTTGATTGGTTTGAGATAAATATAAAAGAGAGAATCAGAGAAGAGAGAATCAGAGGAGAAATAGCAAACTTTCTTCTGCAATATGAAGGTCCACCCTAGACATAGGCTTAAAGTTGTGATGGACAACTTCATTATTTCAATTGGATTAATTCCTTTCCAAAATAAAAATTGAATTGAATTAAATATGTTTTTAATCATATTATTTAATCAAAAAAAATTAATTGGATTAGTTTCTATAAAAAAAATAATAATTTTAAATTTATACAATACATGTTTACAGTTTTTTATTTATATTGTTAAAAGTCTGTATATTTTTAAATGAGTTTTTATAAAGATATTTACAAAATTATAAAAAAATATTGTTCACAAAAAATATATTCTAAATTCAATTTTTATGTCAATATTTTATTACTTTTATCTTGAGTTTTTCACATTTAAAAAAATATATATTTAGTTAAAAAAATTAAATTTTGTTAATTAATTTTTTATATGTTATAAATATACTAGTAAAAAATTATTTAAAATTTTTTAAATTAAAGGACAATTAAATATATTTCGTTTTGACATAAATTAAAACTGTTTGTTGATATTTTATATAAATTAAAAATTGTATTTGATTCACATATACTAACATTATCATATTGAAAATTTGATGGAAACTAAAAATATATTTAACCGTTTTAAATTTAAATTATTTACTTAAAAAACAAACAAACAAACGAGATACGACCAAAAAGGGGGGAATACGACCTTGGGAAAGAAACTCCATAGGAATTATTAAGAGACAATTTCAGATTATTTTCTTGCAGCATGACAAGCTAGCTTCACACAACAATTGATCTTTATCTTCATTAGAAAATGAACTGCAAAGTTTTCTTGATAGTAGTTATGGATCAGCTTGCACTTTCAATCCTGAGGCAACATCTTTTGAATAGCAGCAATCGTGTTGCCATATCTATGGTGAACATTCAACTCACCAAATCAAAAACATGTTGGAAATCCGGGTAATATACCACTCTACAATGTTCAACATTCTACGTATGTAAAGCCCCATAATCTCAACATGCGTGATACAAAACGTACCAAAACTACCACAAAATCTCTAAAGGAAATAACTTGATTGATCTTAAATTTCAGTAGATCTGATGGGCTCTCATTCCGTTTCATATTGTTAAAAAAATGATATTTTAATTCATAATTAAGCATTTTTTATATTATATTTAAGATTTATTTTTTTCTAAAATTATAAAAAACAGCTAATTTTTAAAAAAATATATTATTTTATTTAAAAAATTATTGTTTCCTTTCTTTCTTAAGAAAGTAATAAGAAATTGGTCAGGTCAGATATCAGTCTAATTCCTTTTTTTTTTTTTTTTTGTAATATGTCTAAGGAAAATGTTTATTATTATGGAAAAAAAATTGAAAAGAAACACAAAAATCTTATGTAAGAGCATCTAACTATTCTAAATAATAATCATCAATCACCTTTGTTTGAGTAGCCGAAATTTAGTTGATAAAAAATCATATTTTCATGTATTATTATCCCCTTCTTTTTAGTAATTTTTCGTATTAAACAACACTTATATGTATTTAATTCTATTTTATTTAACTAAAATTCTACTTATATTAACCGTATTCTTTTCATAAAAAAAAACTATATATTATTTGTTTTGATATACAATAACTACTCCCTTATAAATATATTTTAAATATAAATAAAAATTAAAAAGTTGATGTATCTTATCGTAAATTAATATTAAATATAATAATTTTCGATTATAATATTTATTTAAATCAAATTCCAGAGTAATATTACATTTTGTCTCCAATATAAACAAAAATACATAAAAAAAGTGGACATATTTTTTATATAAAAAAATGAATATATTTAATATACATTTTAAAACAAATAGTTAAAAAATGTATGTGTTTGAATTATAGTAGTACCTTTTTGAAATGATATTTTGTGTTACTTTAGGTAGAACTCGTGTGGGAGGTTCACTTTGTATATGGCCTGACTTTGCACACCCGTTGTCTTTCTTCTTTCCTTCTCCGCTTCACGGGACACGTTTCTCTTTTTACGTTTTTAATACTTAACTTACTCCCTCCCTATCTTTCAAAATCACCATCAATTTAACAACACAATATTTTTAAATTATCTATTATTTTTCCACTGAATTACACTATTGGAGTTTCTCAACAAATGATATTTACGAGATTGTACTTTTCTATGTTGAAAGTTTTCATTTAATTTTGTAAGTAAATTCATTGTTTTTCTTTCTCAAATTATTAATATTATTAAACAGACTTATATAAACAAAAATAAAATGGACATTAATCACATGAGATATATAAACAAAAGGAATTTGTGGCAACGTAGTCATGGGATCAAACTCGTTAAACAAAAATCAACCTAGTTGATCTCATGATGACTGTAATATTTTTGTTGAATGATTATTATAATTTTTGTATCATATAGTTCCATAGCAAAAAATTCAAATCCTAACACGCAATATAAAATATTTTTTAAAATTCCACATGAATAAATGATTTATTTCTTTTTTTTTTTTTGGTGAAAAGTATGAATGATTTCCTTACAAAATGCATATGTTTAATGTACCAATAAAAAATGTAAATTATTTTCCTCTGTTATGATATTAATATTTTTGTTTTTTTATTGAAAGACAAAGAGCCCAAATCCAACATGAGGGCACATTTATCCAAACGTGATTGGGCTTAGAAGTGACCAAATTAGAAAAAGAGTGGGTAACTTTATTGTCATCTCTTCTAACAAAAGCTTGTGATTTGGTGCTGAAACTTGTTTGAACAATAGTGTCAAATGTTTTGAATTATTAGAGTTTGTTGTAGAAAACTAGTACTAGGTGAAGATCGCAAGAGCTATTTTTGTTAGATCCAACCCCTCGATAGATTGCAAAAGATTTATCAATGGTCGAAAGAACAAGCTATATCTATATACCCATAAAAAAATGACTAAAAAAATATAGATGGAGTAATTCACTTGAAAAATACATGCTGATTTAAATTGTTTTCCCTCAAATAAATCACAAGCGTAAAAAGGAAATGCATTATGTAGGTTGATTTCTTCTTCTATTTTTTTATTTATTTATTTTTCGTTTTCATTAGTCCTTTTTTACCATGATTGTCGATATGCATTAATAGTACGACAGATAATTTTAACCTGCCCATGCTATACCCTAAAGAAAAGTTGTCATATTATGGAACATTAAATAAATAGAAAAGGAAGAAGTAAACTAGCTTCTTTTTTTTTTTATTAAAAAGTGAACTAGCTTTTGCTTGTGCTGAATGAGTAAACTTGTATATACTTTTTTTGGCGACAAAGTACTTATATATATTTTTAGTTCATAAACGTTTTAAATATATTGACAGAAACGTTTTATTATGAAGAGATAAAAAAAATAAAAAATAAAAAGAGAGAGAGAGGAGGTATGTACAGTTTCAAAATCACGAGAGTTTGACTTTTATGCAAAGTTAACAAAATTGTTTCAATTTTGTTATCTACATCTTCTTCTGATTTGCTACTTACACCTCCCATCAAAATTTTCACAAAATTAAAATATTCAAAATATCATTTCTTAAATTTTATTATCTCTTTATTTCTTCATCATCATCACTCACCTCCTAATATTTCACATTTATATCACATTCTGATAAAAGTGATTCGATAACATTAAAAAAATTATATATATATATATATACACGTAAACTTAAAATTACATATATTTACGTATTTTATATTCACAATGTAAACTGAGTTTACATCTATGTATATAAAATAAGTTCAAGTACACGTAAAAATTTATAGTGAGTAGAAGAAGTGCGTACTTAAATTCAGTTCATGTAAATGTATGTAAATTGAGTTCATGCACATGTACCTAAACTGATATCAAGTA
>NC_021163.2:3958981-3979452 GCF_000331145.2 Cicer arietinum
CGTATGTGAAATCAATTCATGTATATATAGGTAAACTGAGTTCACATACATGTAAAATTTTACATTGAATAGTACGTGAACACGTATATGTACATGAACTCAATTCACATAGTGTGTATAAATTCAGTTCAAGCAGCAAAATATTGAAGAAGAAAGTTTGAGTGGGAATGGAATAAGATGAAGATGAAAATGAAGGAATGTTGTGGGTTTCACAGTGAAAGAAGTAATGAGAAGAAGAGTTGACAAATTTGATTTAATGGTAAGGATAATTTAGTCTTTTCAAGTGACTATTGGACGTAACTAGAAAAACAATAATAGAGATAGTAAAATTGAAATTGTTTTTTTAGTTTTTCTATAAAAAGAAAAAATTTGGAAGAGATTGGAAGGACCCAAATAATCAAATCATATCATGAAGAAATTAGGCTCATGAGAAAAATGGATGCAATGATAGAAAAGAGAGACTAAAGAGTGAGTGAAGATCAGACGAGTTTATAGTTTGTTTTTTTGTTTTTTTTTTGTTAAAAAATAAATTATTTGATAAGACTGATCAATTGGGTTTTGTAATGGATTGATGGTCGAAACCAATTGAGCCTAATTTTTTTAAATTATTTTTAGAAGGTTATACAAATGTTAGTAAATATAAGTATTTTTTTATATATAAAGTAAATATTAGTAACTTGTTATAAAATATAAATGGCGAACTGAGTCCATATATCTAATTTTTAAATAATAACAGTTGTTTGAGGTTTTTAGAGAGGCCTCAACTAGTTTATCTTTGAATTCAATTTGGAAAAGATAAAGTTGATTTTAAAAATATTGTGTGTTTGGTTTAAAGCATGGAAAACTGATTATAGAAGGTTAAAATTGATTTAAATATAGTTTGGTTGTTAATGAGTGTAATTGTTTTGTTTACATAAATAATTCAAATTAAAATTTGTACCTTAAGAAATATAATTTCAGAAATATCCTTTCTAAAAAATCCATTAGTATCAAAATGAATTTATTTTACTCCAAATTACACATAAAATAAAATTTTAAACAAACTATCCGATATATGCATCCAAACAAATCTAGTTTCAAAATATATCTCTAAATATGGTTGGTTAATTTTGTCAAAAAAATGTTGTTAAAAATGTGAAAAAGAATCTCTAAAGAAAATGTGGGTGGGTAGATTGTAGCCCACCATTGACATTTGAAACTCATATGAACGGCCCATCTCAATCCTCCAAAAATATCTTTTGGCTGACTATTTCTATTATTATTACGATGATGAACAATATATTCTATTAAAAAAATATATTTTCAGGTTAGACTTAATTTGTTTTTTATTATATTAATAATTATGTGAACTTAATTCACGTAATTTAAATAAATTTAATTTATTAAATACATGAATTAAATTAAATTCACATAAATAAATTATTTATTATGTAATTAAAAAATAAGAGCGTGACTAAAAAAACAAGTGTATAGAAAAAATGGAAAAATAATAGGTTGAATAGTATATGGAGTTGTTGTTCCTTCATCTCATGTGAAACTGACAATTTTTTTGGCAAGGTGCATTGCATATATATCTTCAAGTGGTCGAGTCCGTACAAACATACATATATAATTAAGTTTTTTTATTTTATTTTTTTATTTATACGACAAACTAGTTATCATCAATCAATTATTTTAAAGGAAAGAAATGCAAAGTGATGGAAGTTGTAAGCCAAATAATTGATTCCACTTAATCACGAGTACTAAAAAGTCCAAGATAGCCGTGTTGTAAGTTGTACTTGAGAGGAAAAGACACAATATTTGGGACATGCATTTTGTTTGTTTATATCCCTTAATTGTCTATCACACTATAGCACTAAGAGTTCTCCAACTCAAATTTGGAGCATCCATGATATCATCAAAATTACCTATAATCGCAAAGGAGTGACAGGATATTGTAATATTCTTCTCATATATCAATATTTTCGAAAAAAAGTGATGTTATTTGAACATTAAGAAGTTGCACAATTCTACACAAATAACATTGCTTGAATTAACTTTTTGATAAATACAAATTTATTGATGCTAATACAAGAGGTACTTCAATTTTTTAAACAAAGTACATATAATTTAAAAAAAATAAAAAAATACAAATTTGGTTCTTAACGTAATCATGCGGTCGTTGTGTTTTTAAGAGACCCTCATTTATACCAAATATATTTTCTCATAATTTAACGTTGGAGAGACAACTAAAAAATTTGTAAACTAGTCATGACAATTTAAAAAATATGGAAAAAAAATTAGGTGAATTTTGTTAGTTATTTTTTATTCTATTTTCAATTTAAATTATATATAACCACTAATGATTTTCTGTAATCTGTACTTTTCAAAAGGTTTGTTATTACAAGACAAAATCATCAAATATTTTTTGATAATTGAAAACATTTCATTAATAAAAATCCAACAACTAGCAATAATTTGGACACATACTCTATCCACCATTCTATATGGAGTCGTAAAAGGGCACAATGTATAGAGTTCATGAACATCTTAAAAATACACCAACAAACTTATTGAAGCATTTGCTATGAAGAGTTTGATACACAAACCCAAGGTCACCTTTTCTTAACCACGTCACAAGATAAAGATGAAACCATAAAGAAGATTAAACATCAATTAAGCCCAAAAAAGTAGCAAAGTCAGCACATATAATTTAGGCCCATCAACTAAAGATAAAAATATAACAAGACATAGACTATCAAAATGTGTTCCTAGTTTTTCTTTTTCATATGTGTATGTGTGATTATATGGCTCAATCATTAATAACTAGAGTTAGTTATTCTTTTTGAGTTTATTATACTTGAGTTTGGTCAATTTAGTTATGCTAATTTGTTAGTTAAGTTAATTTGTTCTAAGATATTATATATAGTTGTACTTGCATTTGTTGTTATTGTGTGAAAAGTTAGGTATATGTTATCTCAAGTAAAGATTCATAGAAAATCAGAAAAATAGAGAGACTAAGGGTGAGAAAAGATTGAGAAATTGTAAGTGGGAAATTTGTATGGTTGTCTTCTCAATAGTGATTGATATGGGGTATAAAAATACTTCAATTGTAAATGTCTTAATCTTGTAAACTTCACACTCATAGTGAATTGCTTTGCTCCCTTTACCCGTGAGGTAGGTATCAAAATCTGCATTATTCTTTCTTTAATTTAATCTGGGAAAGGCAACCATGGGCGGAAGCACAAAGTTTTATATTGAAAAGTTCTTTGGAATATAAAGATGCATATTGTTATGGCACAACAAGGTTTGGTGAATGCATTGAAAGGTGAATCAACTTTTCCTGCAACAATGACTACTTAAGAAAAATAAGAACTGATTGAAAAAGCAAATAGTTTCATCATCTTGTGTCTTGGAGACAAAACTTTGAGGGAAGTTGCAAGAGAACCAACAACAACAGTATTACAACTTAAACTTGTGTCATTCTATATGACTAAATCCGTTTTAAATATACTCTTCTTGAAACGTCAATTGTTCTCTTTTAAAATGGATGAAGAGAGACTTGTTATAGAACATATTGCTGATTTTAATAAGATACTTGATGATTTAGAAATTTTAGAAGTCAAGTAGGATAATGTAGACAAAGCTTTGATATTTCTTAATGCCTTGCCAAGTTCCTATTAACACTTCAAGGATGTTATCATGCTTGGAAGAGAACAAACAATTACTCTTGAAGAAGTGCATACCTCTATTTGTACATGAGAAAGCCATAAAAGACAAGGGATCGAGAACGAGAATCATGTTGAAAGTGTGAATGTTACAAGGGGAACAACTATCAAGAAAGGATCAAATGGAAAAAAGCATAGATCCAAGTCAAGAAATAAATCTAAAGGGAAGTATAAATGATTCCATTGTTACAAGAAGGGATATTTGAAGAAAGACTACCTTGAAAGAAAATACTCAAGAAACTCTCAAGATTATGAAAATGGTGTACTAGTTTGTGTTTGTTATGAATCTGTAGAGGCCACAATGATTTCAAATTAAAATTTAAAAAGAACTGGGCATTGGACTCAGCATATACTTTTCACATGTGTTCAAGAATATTATTTTGAATCAATACATCTTCGTGAAGGTGGAATTGTTTTTCTTGGCAACTACAAACCATGCAAGGTACATGGCAAATGATTTATTAGATTCATAATGTTCAATGACAAAGAGGTCTTACTAAAAGATGCAAGGTACATACCTAAATTAAAAAGAAATTTAATTTATATTGGCATGTTTGATATATTAAGATATTCCACAAACATTAAGGGCTATTCCATTGGTATGCACTCAAATGGATTATAAGATACTTGAATGACTCATTTTCAGCAGACTTGAAGTTCAAGAAAACTCATCACGACAAGTAACCAATCAATGGATATGTGGAATCAAATTATTCAATAAACATTGATACTAGGGATGGAAAAACGAGTTGGATCCGTCGGGGCATCCCGTTTAGGCCGTCGTTTTTGACGGGCAGAGTTGAGATTTTCAACCCGCCACCATTATTTGGATCGCCCCGCGTAACCCGCAAAAAAAATGAGGCAGGGCAGGTTGGCTCGTCGGATTCTAAATGAAAACACATGTTTTAAAATCAAAAGTCTTAGTCAATTTTTTAAAAAAAAAACAACTCTTATTTTTTGTCCAACTCAATTAACCTAATTCATATTTAATTTTAGGGTTGGTATCAATATTAATATTTTCTATGTTGTTTAGCGAAAAATTACTTACCAATTCACAAAATATATTAGAGGACTTTGTTAAGATTTTAAGGTTGCACGATTTTAGCTTCACGTTTCTAATAGTTTGTGAATCGGTATAGTGGGGTCATTAACTTTTCATGACATATACTATAGTTTTAGATGATGAATTATGGATATTTAAATAATAATTTATGTATTTTTGTTTGACTAATTGGTTTTAAATTTTGATTTCATTGAACAATCTTTAATTTTATTCTATTTACACAATTTCTTATAATTTTTATGAATTTATTAATATATAAAAAAGTTAACAGGGCGGCTGCCAACACACCAGCTCACCTTGTAAAGGAGCAGAGTAGGATTTTCAACTTATTAGCACTAGTTGGCCCTCCCCACCCTATCCTTTTTAGACAGGTCCATGACGGGGCATGACGGATTGAGCTATTATGTCATCCCTAATTGATACCAGAAAATCAATTTATGTTTATATTTTCACTTTATATGGAACAAATGTGAGTTGGAGAGCAACTCTTCAGTATGTGGTAGCTCTTTCTACAACTCAAGTTAAATTTATTGCTCTTACTTAAGGTGTTAAAGAAGTTATATGAATGAAAGGTCTGATATGTGAACTAAGGATAAATCAATATCGTGTTTTAATCATTTGTATAGTCAAAGGGATATTCACTTATCCAAGTATCAAGTGTATCATGATAAATCTAAACACATTGTTTTCAAGCTTCACTCTTAAGGGATGTGGTTGAATCCAATCAAGTTTCAATTGAAAAAACCGTAGCTGAGGAGAATCTTATTGATGTCTTCACAAAGTCATTTCACAAGCTAAGTTCAAGCATTGCTTGGACTAAGTTGGTTTTTGTGAAGAGTAAAGCTTTGGTTAGGGAGCAAAGGCTACAAAATGTGTATTTTGATATTGAGTCAAGATGGAGAATTGTGAAGATATGTCTTAATGATCAACAACCACTAGTGGCAGACTATATATGGTTGTACTTGCATTTGTTGCTAGTGTGAAAAGTGAGGTATGTACAATCTCCGGTAAAGATTCATAGAAAAAAAAAATAGATATTAAGGGTGAGAGAAGATTGAAAGATTATAAGTGAAAAATTTGTATTGATGTTTTCTCAACAGCATACAAGAGTAGATAAACACTTCAATCATAAAGGTCTTAATCTTGTAAACTACATACTCACAGTTAATTGCTTTGATCCATTTGCTCGTGATGTATATCTCAAGTAATTGAGTTTAAACACGTATATTTTGGTATATCTTAGCTTAAACAAGTAATTGAGCTTAAACATGTTATGAACAATAATGATGGAAAGTGGTTCCATAATGCCCCCACTTTCCTTATTCTTGTAATTGTTTTGGATTATGGCCCTACTGAGCCTTAGTCCATTTTTATCAATATATTAAGGTAATTCGTAAGGGGAAAAAAAAAACTAGCACGGACTAACTTATAAAGAAAACTTTGATTTGGTTTGGCCCATTCCAAGTCCAAACTTTATCAAAATGATCAATGATAGATTGACATGATATATGTAATTCGGAAGATAGCATATACTCCATGTTATTGAAAAAAAAAATAAGTATATGTTCTATGAGTATTTAATTTAGAATATAAAAATATTTATTTATTGTATATATTTATTTAATTTAGAATATATAATTCAAAAAATAATATATATATATATATATATTTATAAATTTTATTAAGTCCTAATATAATTAATTAAATAATAATATTATTAAGTTGGGTAATATCGAATTTAAATATGAAATTTTACAATTATGTGATTTTTTTTTGTTGTTTAAATCTTATCTACAGAAAAAAAAAATTATAAATTGAGTGGGAAGTTAAATAAATCTACGAGAAAACATGAAATTAGTATGTAACTGGATAACTTTTTTGTTTTTTTATAAAATTGAATTACATAACTTTGTTATATATATACTATTTTATTTTACAAATTAATAATCAATATTGTTAATAGTCAATGATACATTAAATTTTATTTTTTAAAAAACACATTTTTAAAAATATTTGTTTTTTTTATTAACGTGACACTCAATATTTTTCTTGACTTGTGTGATTCAATATGAGAAGGTGAAAGTATATTACTACAATGATCCGGGTCAATATCCAAAAAAATTAAAGGAGTGGTGCTTATATTTTCTGGATTTTGGGTTTTCCTATCACAAATGGACGATGCTTATCTTAAGTTACTCCTTTCGGATTAAATTATATGTAAAATTAGCTTTAACTTTTTTTTTAATGAATTCTAAGCAAAAATTAATTACCACGTTTGATTTTATATATATATAAAAAATTGATTTAAAAATTGTTGTATTTGATTTAAAATTTTAAACTAAATACATTAATTTTTGTTGATTCAAAATTTTCTTATATATAAGATTGAAAGTAGTATTATTTAACTCAATTTCTCTTGGATTTCTCTTGAAATTTCACAAATTAAATAGGATCAATTATATTTTTTTAATATTAATATGTATAATTTAGTCAATCTTAATTGTATTTCATTATAGAGGGTTTGTCATTTATCATCCTCTAATTATTGAAGTTCAAATAGTCATTCTATCAAGATGTCTTGATTTTGCATCCCTTGATTTATGTGTGCATGACCAAATACTCCATCTTCATATATAAGAAAATATTTGGAGTTTCATTAGTTTTAATTATAAGAAAAATTATGCATTTATTTGGACCATATAAGGGAGTCTTATAATTTCTCAAGATAATTTAATCTAAGGGTACATTAGAATAGAATGTGAAAATTATTGCATTCAATTATTTAATTGATTTTGGTGATTTTTCTTTTTTATTCTTCTTCTTTTTATAAATAGGATGAGCGGCCGTATATCATATTTTACAATAGCACAATTAACTAATTTTATTAAAAATAAAAGGCTGAATGTATATTGTGACATCAATAAAAAGTTATGAGCTAACTAAACATAATTTAAAAATTGTATGTGATTATGTAAAATAATTCAATTATTTAATTGAATAAATAATGATATATATACTTATATATAAGGAGATTATACTTTTTTTTGGCGTAACTTATATTTTGGTCCTAAATTACATTTCTCATATTTTCTTATCTCTCATCTCTTTTATTTTTCTTAATTTCTTTCCCCTAAAAAATTACTTTATCTTTTCTTACTTCTTTATAGTGTATACTACAAATTCTACTACACTATTAATAAATATATGTAAAAACATATATAATATATTTATAATTTATAAAACGAAATCAAAGTTATACAAATAAACAAAGTACGTAAACATAGGAGTGATCGGCACGCTAATTAAAACAAAAAATTTGAAAGAAAAGGACTGCACTAAAATTTGGTACTTCTTTGAAACATAATATTTAGTAATTTGATTATATAAAAGTATAAAATTGTAAATATAATATTTTATTCGAAGATAAATTTGAAAGAAAAAATATGCACAAAATTTTAATAACTCAATAGAATAGATAATATTTTAAAAGTGATATTATATTTAATATGATAAAATGGAAAAATAAGATTAAACATTAAAATTTATGAACCTCAATTTATTTCATTTAAAAATTGTGATCTTCTATTTTTCCAATTGATGCAAAAAAAATAAGATTCATTAAAAAAATCTAACGAGTCAAGAGAATCATAGTTTATATTTTGACTAAAACAATCTTCAACATAACCAGTCAACTTTTATTTTCCAGAGAATTTAGGGGATAAGAAAAGAAGAAGAAGGAAAAAGGAATCAATGTCAAAATCAGTAGCACAGAGGCACATGTCGTCCACACGCCATGGTTTTGTAATTAGGAATTTTGTGGTACGTGTCACTTCATTTATATCAATTGGTCATGGTGGGGTCCATTAGCCACTACATAATAACGAGTGATCAAATATCATCACAAATAATTGCATTGATGCAAAGATGAAAAAAACAAATTGAACCTTCCCTTCTTATGTTCTTGAATTTAGACACCGAATTTATGCATGATGTGAAGTGTGTGGTAACTTCAATTTCAAACATATCTCTATCTTCTATAGTGCTCCATATTCTGTGGTCCTCATGACCATCATCATCTTAAAATGGTGTATATAAATTTTTACCATATTAACCGATACATAATATTTTTTTAAGCTTAAATTTCTTCTTTTTTTTTTAAACTGAGAGGACACAAAGCTAACACATGAAAGATATTACACGATACACATTAATTAACTATAAAGAACTAGCAGGATACTTGGAATAATCGTTAATTTGGTAATATATTGTGCTAAATTACATTTACATGAGGACAAGATATTATATATCAATCATGAAATGGGTTGACAAAAGAAAAGGCATAGATACAAGTTTATCTCTACTTTCCCATATTTTCCAAACTTGATGCTGATTGTTGACGAACCAACTCATCCACTTGCAGCTGCAGTATATGTTGCCTAGCCATTTTAATGCCTAGATATTACGCTTAATTTCTTTGGATGACAATATTTAAGCTAATATAGACAAATTTAATTTGTAGAGATCAAAATTCAAATATTATAATACTCGAATAACTAAGAGTCCAAATAAGCTAAAAATAATAATACAATTTCTCTTTACTTAGTCAAATGAATAAAAAGTAAATAGAAAAATATAAATAATGAATGAAAGAAGTTCTTAAGAGGTAGGATTGTTACAATTTCTCCACACAATAACGTTATGCACGCAATAACTAATTTCAACTTACAGTGAATCCATAAGAACTTCTCAAGAGGTAGGATTGTTACAAGAACTTCTTACTATAAATATAAGATATGTAACACTAGGAAAATTACATTAGTGTTTTCTCTAATTTTAAAGCAAAAATAAAAAAAACTGCAAAAACTGCAGAAATATTGTTTATGAGCTGCAAACGTTGTATTTAAATTACTTTTCATTACTAGATAAAAGATATATGATACAATTTTAATATATAGTACATTGGAAAACTATACTATTAATGCATAAGAAAAGGAAACTTAGGAGAAAGATATAGAATAAATATTTGTTAATGATATAAAAGATATGGGAAAAATATTTGTGACTCATATATAAAAAAATAAATATATTTTAATATGAATAAAAATCATATAAACTTAATTCCTTTCTTAGTAAAAACACTATAGCTGACATGTTCCATTTACTACTATTTTTTCAATCGTACGAGTACACCTCTACCCTTCTCTCATGTCTCATGGTTAATGTTGTCGTTGAAGTAGTGCGTGGGTAGAAGAATTGTTTGGCCAATAAGAAAACCGGATAAGGTAAGAGTTCTCCAATATGTTAGATGTAAATTGTCATGTTTATAAATGGTTTAAAATTTGTGTTCAAATTTTCTAATTGAAATATGATATAGAATATTGTATGGTTAACAAAGCGATAGATATTTATTTATTTTATGAGTGTTGAGGAAAAAAAATATTTGTGTGAATTAGTATAGAATGGTCTTACAATTGTTATATGATATGATTGTGGGAATTATGATTTAATTTATGAAAGTAGTTAAATTTTATATAAAAAGAAATATTTATGTTACAAAAAAACGAATAATTATTAATCGTGATAAGTTTGTAAAAATCAAATTATACATGATAATTGTAGTTTGTGTGGTTTGTGTAATTTGATATATGTTAATTGATTGTGATAAATTTCGATTAGATCATAACAAAAATGTTAATAGATGTATTAATTAATATAAATATTGTAGAGTACGTAGTTGTAATTTTAGGTTATGTGATTGGTGTATTTTATAATTAGAATTGTGGTTGATGTGTTATCGTTGTCATAATGTATATTTGAGTCTAATACGTGGATGTGACATATTATTTATGCATCTTTTCTTATTATACGAATCAACCTAACTAAATGACATCTATCATCTATATAGATGTATATGTAGAACTTATGTGGTTGTGTTAATTAATTTCCCATTGATATGAGAGGTAGCTATTACTTGGACTTTTGTGGTAGGAACCTCCATGATAGTGTTGAATTTAATTCTCCATTCATATAAGATGATATATCTCCACCATGAGAGTCTTGCATAAAACATACATACTAACATAAATATGTTGATTTTTGGTATTTATGTTGATTTTTGGTTATATATATATATATATGTGTGTGTGTGATTGTATTTGCTATGTCTTTTTATTTGGTTATTACTATTTGCAAGTTATGCGATTGTTTTATTGGAAAATTTATATATGAATGTGACTATATTTCTTATGCTCTTAATTACGATGATTTCTATTTGCATGTTCTTATTTTAATACGAAAGATTTATAAGTCGTATTTTAGTGATGTTTATATGGTCAACTCATTACAATCTATCATAGAATTAATCCTTATAAACATTTTTAGGTACTAACGACTCTGAATAGCCTTGAGTTTGATTGTTATATTTAATGTGCATTGTTGACGACTCTTAAACATTTAATTTACTTTGTTGTTAATACATAATGTACAGAGAAATTTTTGTCACTAATACATAAAAACATGGGAGAAACACAAGAGAAATATTTGTAACAGATAAATATAAAAAAAACACGTGACATACTTTTATCACCGATAAATATAAAAAAATTAATACAAATATTTATCATTGATACATAAAAAATAATAATAAATATAAAAAAGCCTTCAATATTTATTTGGTCCATGTAAATTAATGTTTTTATGAATTTTTGTCTTTGTAATTTTTTTGATTTAAATTTAACCATATAAATTCAATTTTATTTTAAAACTGTTAAAAAAAAAAATTGACATGACAAATGGAGTAAACTTAGAAGGGACAAAAAAAAACATAAACCTTTATTTTTTTTGTCTAAAAAAAACGTAAACTTACTATATATTAGGATACAAATTTATTTTTTCTCATTTTTACAATTATAAAATTATTTATTTAATAAAACAAAAATAATTATAATACTTAAAAAAATAAATATTATTAATAAAGAAAATTAAAAATAATGATATAAAATTATATTATTAATAATAATAGTATTAATAATAATAATAAAGTAAATTATATTAATAAAATAAAATTAATTAAAGTGAAAAAAATACATTAAATTAAAGAGAGAGAAATACCACAAATTGGAAAAAAAATATATTATTATTATTATTATTATTATCTTTAATAATTTTTATTTATTAGATCAAAAAAAAAAATAGGAGGTAGTTGTTATAATATAACACATTTGTTTGACACATCTATTTAACCACATTTTTATTCTCCTGTATTTGATAAAATAGTATTTTTGATTTTTTAGTTATTTAAAAATTCAAAATCTATTAATAAAACAAAATACATTAACTTGAAAAGAAAAAAAAAATACATTTTTGTCGCTAAAATAACAATATATTTTCTTAACAACTTCCTCTTATTTCTATTCCGAATATTTTTCTAACAACATATCTTCTTAACAACTCCCTCCTATTTTCATTCTCATCTAATAAACAAAAAAAAATTTTAATAATAATAATAAAATATTGTTCATGTAATTAAAAGAATATTTAAAAAATATAAAATTTTAATAATAAAATCAAACAAAATATCAAAGTTAACATGCGAAAATAAATAAGTTATATTATTTTGACAACTCAATCTTATTTTACAATTAAATTAACACTTAATATTATTTTGTTAACAATTGAGTTATTGATTATTTAATAAATAAAAAACAATTAAAATATTTAAAAAATAAAAATACTATTAATAAAGTAAATAAAATATATTATATTGAAGAAAAAATACAGTTAAACAAACGTGGCAAAACAAATTATAACAACTTTTTTTCTTCTAGATCTAATAAATAAAAATAATAATAATAAAATTTGAATTTGGTGTTTTTTTTTCTTTCAATTTGTGGTATTTTTTTCTTTAATTTAATGTATTTTGTTTATTCAATTTAATTAATTTTGTTGTATTATTATTATTACTATTATCATTAATATAATTTTATTTTGTTATTTTATTTATTAATAATATTTTGTTTTATTAAATAAATAATTTTATAATTATAAAAATGAGAAGAAACAAAATTTGTAAGTCTAGTACATGGTTGCATTATGACAATGCGACCTTCTATGGACATTAAAAAAAAGTCTTAAGAATGTTGGTCGAGAGTGCCATCATCTAGTAGTGTCAAAAAGTAGAGTAATTTAATATTATTTTTTTTATAATGTGACAATTTGATATATTTAGGAAAAAAAAGATATACTTAAAAAAAATTCTTAAAAAACAACAAATATTTCTTATTAATAAATAGGGTAAATACCATCTATAGTCCCTTAACTTAATTTCAGTTAACGATTTAGTCCGTTATCTTTTTTTTTTTTTTTTTCCCGTTTTGGTCCTTTATGTTTTTAAATAATTTCAGGGTTACCCTTTAAGTGAGGTTCTGGTAAAAAAAAGTTAAAAAATTTCTCCTTCGTTTTCTCTTCATTTAAGTTTTCTCTCTCATTTCTCTTTATGTTGTTTGATTTCTATTGTCATCTCTCTTCTCCAAATTCTCAAATTCATAAACCCTAACTTAAATAAGGATGAAGAATGCAGAATTCATAACTCATAACTCAAAATTCATCCATTCATAAGTCATAAGTCATAACTCAAAATTCATTCTTGCTTCAGGTGGTACAAAAGACAACAAATAGCATGCAATTACCAAAACGGAATAACAAATACATAAGAAACATAATGCTGACTTGTTCCTAATAAACAAAATAGCAAATACATAAACATAATGATATATCAAAGAGTTCTTAATATCAAAAAGTGACAGTTTCTCCATGTGACTATTCCTAAATTATGTCCTTCATGTTTTGAACTTTGGCCTAAAAGTTCTTGGCTGAGCTTGTGCATACTGAAATTGAGCTTGTGTAGGTTAGGACTGAGCTTCTGCATGCTGGAACCGAGCTTGTGCAGGCTGGGAATCGTGAATTTAGGAGAGTGAAGACAGATGGGAAAGTTAGGGTTCATGAATTTGGAGAAGGGAGATGACTACAGAAACCAAACAACATAAAGAGAAATGGGAGAAAAAACCTAAATGAAGAGAAAACGAATGAGAGATTTTTTAACGTTTTCTTAACATAACCTCACTTAAAGGGTAATCCTGAAATTATTTAAAAACATAAAGGACCAAAACGGAAGAAAAAAAAAATAAAGGACTAAATCGTTAACTGAAAATAAGTTAAGGGACTATAGGTGATATTTAGCCTAATAAATATAAAAATACGACATAGGATTAGGTCGTTGTTTCCCACTTATTGTCAATTTCAATTTTATTTTGTCGTTATTAATTATATTAATGTAAGTCATTTATTTATAACATAAATAAGAGATTATTTTTCACTAAATTTCTTTAATTGTTATCTGAGAGAAAAGTATAGTAACAGCGCGGTAATTTTACTAGTGGATTTTAAAAAAAGAGTTAGTTTTACTTGTTACAAATGATAGTTAAACTCATTATGGGAAACAAATATAAATTCAATTATAAATATTACGTCAATTCTAAGATTTATGTTGGAGAATGTTGTCAATCAACTCCATAAACACTCAATGAAGCACAAATACTCACAAACTCCATAAACTCTTTCGAATACCACCATACTTCACAATGTTTCAACTTAGAATATATGCAACAAATAATTAAAAAAATAATCATGAAATACACACTGTTCTTAATAAGACGAAATTTTTTCGAGATTCAATATACTCTTTCGAGAGAATTCGGATAATTAAAAAAAAAGTACTTTGTTTATTAAAGAGCATAATAATATAAAACACGGCCACATTACATCTTTCAAAACGAAAAATCTGGTCAATAGTGTACACTACTAGTAACTTTAAATGTTTGAGACAAAAAACTAAATACAATAAATGGCTTTGAAATAAAATGAATACATCCAAACGGTCATAAAATTAAAGACAATGATAGTCATTTAGTCGTAAAAGTAAACACTTATAAAATAATAATCATTCGGTATTTATATTTTTCATATATTTTCAAATAAAATAATTTCAATAAATATATATTATCCTATTTAATTTAAAATATTATAAAATTTCCGACACTTTTAGGCTGGATCACTATCGCCAACCTAAAAAAATACATTTACTAATCAACTCCCAATTGTAATGCTTATTTTCTTATCACCTCACCTCCCAATTGTTATGATGTATTTAAGCAATTGTTATGATGTATTTAAGCAATTGTTATGATGTAGTTAATTTAACAGAATAATATTAGTAACACATTCAATAACAAATTAGACAAACAGACAAAACTCCATAAAAAAATAAAATTATGTATGTGATTTTTAATATTTGGCTATTTTTTAAAGTAGTTCTTTAAATTTATTTTTTCGAACTGACACTTTATATTAATTTAATGTGCATAATTAGTCTTTAAATCATATTATATTACATACGTTGTCTCTAAAATTTAATCATTTTATCAAAATATTATCATTTTATCAAAATATTATCATAAAATATTAAGATCTAATTCAAATAGAAAAATTGTCTATTTAAACTATGGAGAAAGTTAATATTATTATTTATGTGAATAAATATTTATTATCAAGTTTTCAGAAATTATACATATTTCTAATAACTGTAGAAAAAATAAGAAAAATATATATTTCATAAAATTTGATGAATTTTTTTTAATAATTATATACTTTCAATTGCATAATCATTAATTGTTGAAAAAGAATAAAAAATTATTAGTATATATAAACCACTGCAGGTATAATTTTTCTTGCAAAATTCTATGCTGATGCAATCATGCAATGGTACCTTTTCATAGATCAAATTGAATATTTATTCGTTAAAAAAGTGAGACAACCTTTTCCTTTCACACCTCTTACTTATTCTACTTTCGCCGTTGCAATTGCAAGTGCATCAAATTCATTAGCTGTTTATGTATATAATTCTGATTCTCAACTCAATGTATAGAATTTACTTTTATTGGGACATGTAATGTTCATCCAAAAGAACCTTATGATATTTCAAAATGCTATACCTGCCGTAACTGTGTACTCCTGTAGGACTAGTCCTTAATTATAATAATTAATACATATCAAGAACACTTAAGATAAGATGATACAAGTGTCTCAAGTTGAAATCCAAAATATGCAACATTAAAAAAATTGAGAAAATCTTTGTCACATGTAATTCTACCTAACTTGAGGATTACGATACTCAACTTATATAATAAAATTATATATAGCGTTGTATGATTAACTATTAGATTCAATCATTAATTAGTTTTAAGTTTTAAATATATAAGTGATTAATAAATTTCGGTTAAGGATAAATAGTTTAGAAAAACTCGAGTTTAAATTTTAGCTTAATTTCTTAGTTAAATTTTATTTATCTATCGACTAAACTCTGAATTATTAAAGTTTCATTTTTTTTTTAAATCATAAAGTTAAAAAAAGTTAGATCTTTTAGTATTGTTGTAATTAGTTTAATGTAATAAAATAAATAATTGATTTGACATTTGCTGTTGAAATTTAGAAAATGAATATTTTCATGAATTTAATTATGATTAATTGACATTGAGATTTGTACATCAATGTGGAATTAAATATTTAAAAATTATAAATAATTATATTCAAATTTGTTATTAATTATGTTCAATTGATAATTAATGAATTTTAATACTTGTAATATCTATTAAATGTAATTAATCATTTAGTCAAATGTGTCAACCAATTTTTTATTATCAATTTTTGTGTTAAAATAACAGCTCTTCTTAATATTGTTATATAATAAAAATATAGTGGATGAACCAATGGACAATAATAGTAAGGATGGACATTATGTTAGTTGCCATTTTATTTGATACTATTTTCACATAAACCCCAAATTTTTATTTAGATCGGTTAATTTAAATGTAGTTGTTTATTTTTTCCGATGTCAATTATAAAAAGATAAATGAAAAACATTAATACTTTTGAACATTTTTATAAATAAATTCTTCATAAAAAAAATGTGAGACATTAAACACATTCATTAATATTTAAAAGATAAATATAAAATGAAGATAAAAAATTATTTAAATATTAAATATATCTTAAAAATTATAATTTTTCTTATAAGACTAAAAGAATCGCTAATTTTTTTTTATATAATTGACACTAAAGATAGTGTTAAGATACATATCTTGATTTATTAATTCAAACAGAATAAGAAAGAGAAAATTTTGCAAATAGCTTAGAAAATGAAGTGATAGATGTAGTAAGAAGTTTTTTGAGAAATAAATTATCCTCTTAAATTAATCAAGCTTACATGAAAATCTTATCCAGTCTTCTTCCTAAATCACAATCATTCATACTTTGATAGAATTCTACATATTTAGAAAGAGAGATGAATATGACTAAATTTCTCATATAATATAATTTTGTCACATAGTAAAATTTCAAATGTTAATTGATATTAATTAAGAGATATTTTCATCACAAATTGACTGACAGAAGAAGAACACCAACTCTATTTTATTCAACTTAAAACCTTATTGTCAATACACTAACTAAGGCCGCCTTTTAATTAATAAGTATTCTATACTCAACATTCAATATTTAAGCAAATAATTTCTTATCTATTACCTACGGAGTTGATCTATGAAAACATATCAGACTCTTATAATATATTAAATTTGAGTTTAAATATCTATAAAAAAATATTTTTATTTAATATATAACACACTTCAAATATAATTACCTTATTAGAGAAATTTAATCGAAAAATTCTTAAACCGCGGTGCTGTAGAAATTTAGCGGTGCCAACAATTTTTTTTTGGTCCAATAATATATTTTCATAATAGTGAAGAATGCTTGAGCAAAACATCAGCATGTCATGCTTCTTAAATCTTCTAGCAATAATTTATTTAATTACCAACAAGAATATTCATTTTTCCATATAGGAAAGTGGTTGGTTCATGATTGACAAGATCGAATATTATTTATTATTTCTTTTTCGCGCTTTATATCCCAAATATGTATGGATGATTCATTTATTATACCCAATGACTCACTATACAACTAATTTCATCACAACTTTTGATTCTTTTTTATAAAAATAAAATTTTAAGAGATTTTTAAATCTTAACTCAACTGAAATGTTTGTTTATACTATTTAGTTGAATGTTTTTTTTGAGTTTGAATTCGATACTTTGCGGTTATACAAATTAATTGTAATGATATTTTTTATATCTTATTGAACTGAACAAAAACAAAAAAATAAGTTAAATTGAATCATGAAACTCACCATGATTTTAGAAAGATTCAACACTCAAAATTATTCATAAAGGTATATATATTACCCACTAACAAAATCGTTATATCAACATGAAAATGGGAATTCATTTTCTTGTGAGATATGAGCTAAAATCCTCACCAACTACTATGTCAATCTATTTTGTGTTTGGTTTTCAAGAATATATCCATACTCCTTTTATTTTAAAATATAAACAAAAATAAATTAAAAAATATTGATATATTTAATTTAAATTTTAAATTAAATATATTAAAAAAAATTAATTAATTTTCACTTATATTTTAAGACCGAGGGAGTATACAAATATAAAATATTGCAGGTATATATTTTTAGATAAAACAAGATTTTTCTGGTGTAATTGTAAAGATTAATCTATTAAAAATAATTTGGATCCTTTGATAAACCAAAAGATGTGTCACTTATATCACACCATCCTAATATTTTTGGACTTAATTGATTTTAAAAGAATGAGAATTGTGATTGTTATATTATTACATATAAAAGAACATAAAAATAACATTATTACAACTAGTCCTTAAGACAGATCTATCTATATATGTACCCCACAATATAACAAATTCATACCGTATGCACCTTTCCTGGAAGAAAGCATCTTAATGTTTTGATTGCTTCATCAAAGACAGAGAAGCTAAAAACAGAAAAAACAAATAAACTAAGGTGAGTTGCTATAATGGTGTACATACAATATTATTAATTAATTCTTGTTCTTTTATATATCATTATCTGATGTATAAAGTGTGTGTTATTTTATTAGCTATAAAGATGATTTCTCCATCAAGTCCACTGAATATTAACAACATGGGATTAGAAGAGAAAAAAATGGAAATTGAAAGAGATTATAATCAAGAGTTAGAAGATAAGTTACCAGTGGTAGTAGGTGATGAATTAATAGAATCAGATGAATCATGGAGACAACACATAACAGTGAGAGGATTGTTTGTGAGTATGATGCTTGGCATAATCTACAGCATAATAGCAATGAAACTTAACCTTACAACAGGAATGGTTCCAAACTTGAATGTCTCTGCTGCTTTACTTGCTTTTGTGTTTGTAAGAAGTTGGACTACAGTGCTTCAAAAAGCTGGTTTTGTTTCTAAGCCATTCACACGCCAAGAGAATACAATCATTCAGACTTGTGCTGTTGCGTGTTATAGCATTGCTGTCTCTGGTGAGCTACCTTTTTCTTCATACTAGCTACTTAAAATGAATTTGAATGATTTGTTTGTGTGATGCAGGAGGCTTTGCTTCTTATCTTTTGGGATTGAACAGGAAGACATATTTGTTGTCTGGAGTGGGAAATGAGGGTAACAATCCAAACGCAGTTAAAGAGCCTGCATTTGGTTGGATGAGTGGCTTCCTTTTTGTGGTTTGCTTTGTTGGACTCTTTGTCTTGATTCCACTAAGAAAGGTATGTAGTGTATTAATTAATTATTTATTTTGGACAATATTTTAGATGTTTTTCTTTTCTTTCCATCTTTCAGGACTTTTTAAAGTTAAAAGAATTGCTAGAATTAATTTATACTGAATATTGGATGGACATGTAACTTGTTAAAATCACCCATCAAATAATGGGGCCTGATTTATATCTTTTTACACTTGCATTAAGCTTTTAGATATGTCTAACTAAATTGGCTAAGAGTTTAATGAGTTCTAGTAAAAGTTCAATCGGTCGGAAATATCTGAGTTTGAATCTTTAGCTAAAACGATCCATGATCAAATTTTACTTACTTTTTGATCAAACTTTAAATTATGAGTCCTTTCTCCTAACAAACAAAGGCTTAAGACAAAAAAAATTGACCAGGAGTGGTGAAGTATAATTTGTGTTGGGTGCTGTAAAAGCTAAAACAAGTCAACAAGAGTCTACCAAACTTTCAGTGTCTAATAAACTTGTACTTTCTGTTGCAACAGGTCTTGATAGTTGACCTCAAATTACCTTATCCTAGTGGCTTTGCAACAGCAGTTCTCATCAATGGATTCCATACACAGGATAACAAAATGGCCAAGTATTGTAAACATCTCTTCTTATTCATTAATATACTTTTGTTTGTTGTAATTTGGAAAATAAAGGCTCTAATTGATAATCATCATCTTATTTATAACAGGAAGCAAGTGCACGGGTTCATGAAGTATTTTTCTGTCAGTTTCTTATGGGGTTTATTTAAGTGGTTCTTCTCAGGCATAGAGGACTGTGGATTTGAACAATTCCCTACCTTTGGATTGCAAGCTTGGAAGCAAACGTATGATTTAATTTCAAGAATATTGTATATAAATTGGCTTGAAATGAAAGCTTCTATTACACTTATAACTACTCTAATTTTTGTGAATGTATTTATGCAGATTCTATTTCGACTTTAGTATGACTTTTGTGGGAGCA
>NC_021163.2:3979471-3980851 GCF_000331145.2 Cicer arietinum
AGGAATGATTTGCTCCCACCTTGTGAACTTGTCCCTGCTTCTCGGAGCTGTGCTATCTTTTGGAGTCATGTATCCGCTCGTCGACCGACTTAAAGGACATTGGTTTCCAGACAACTTAGAAGAAAGTAACATGAAGGGTTTATATGGTTATAAGGTTTTTCTATCAATTGCTCTAATCCTTGGTGATGGCATATACAATTTCACCAAGATTCTAGCTTCAACTGTCCTTAGCTTACATGAAAGAGTCAAGAGCAAGAAAAATAAAGATGGTAAGAGCAGTCACAGACTCACTCTTTCTTCTTTTTAATTTTTCAAAGAGTGATACTAATACATGATATGATATATCTAATGCTGAGTTCATTTTCTCTTCGTAGAATTAGCGGGTGATCAGCAGGGGAATCCCACTGGAGACCTTAAACAAGCTCAAATGTTCTTGAAGGAGAGCATTCCCATGTGGATTGGGGTAGTTGGATACGCTGTTTTCACAACCATTTCCATAATTATAATCCCGCATATGTTTCCTGAGCTAAAATGGTACTACGTCGTGGTTGCTTACATTTTTGCTCCATCTCTGGCATTCTGCAATGCTTTTGGAGCAGGTCTCACTGATATAAACATGGCATATAACTATGGGAAAGTTGCACTATTTGTGCTAGCAGCTGTGACGGGAAAAGAGAATGGTGTGGTAGCAGGACTTGTAGGGTGCGGTCTGATTAAATCTGTGATATCGGTGTCTTGCAATCTGATGCAAGATTTTAAAACTGCTCATTACACACGTACCTCTCCGAGGGCGATGTTCATATGCCAAGTAGTTGGCACTGCAATGGGGTGTGTATGCTGTCCTCTGAGCTTCTTTTTGTACTACAAGGCATTTGACGTGGGAAACCCAGATGGAGAATTCAAAGCACCTTATGCACTAATTTACAGAAACATGGCAGTTATAGGCGTTCAAGGTTTCTCAGCACTACCCCGACATTGCTTGCAGCTTTGTTTTGGGTTCTTTGCTTTTGCAATAGGAACAAACATATTAAGAGACTTTTCACCCAAAAAGATTGGGAAATGGATGCCATTACCAATGGTCATGGCCGTGCCGTTTCTAGTAGGGGCATACTTTGCAATTGATATGTGCATGGGTAGTTTGGTTGTATTCGTGATGCACAAGCTTAACAACAAGAAAGCAGAGTTAATGGTTCCTGCAGTTGCCTCCGGGCTCATTTGCGGGGAAGGATTATGGACGCTTCCTGCCGCTATTCTTGCTCTTGCGAAAATTAAACCGCCTATCTGCATGAAATTTGTTACTTCATAAAATTTGACCGAACACATAAAGCAATGAAGAAGATTAGCTAGTGCACCTTTCTTTTTTTTTTTTTTTTTTTTTTA
>NC_021163.2:3980868-4002905 GCF_000331145.2 Cicer arietinum
TAAAAAGATTTATTGATGGCTCTTTTTTTTTTTTTTTTTTTTTTTTTTCCGTTTTGTCACCGGTTGTGCACTCTGTAGCACACATCAAACAAATTTAAAATGTTGTTCAATACAGAACAACATTACAATATCCAGTTGGCATTAAACAGTTTGTAACAGGATAGAATTCTGACAAAAATAACGCAGGTTTCTGTCACACAACACTTGCTTCAGGTATATCCCCCACCCCGACAAAGCTAACAGAAAAACCCCTTCCCCTGTAGAGCAATCAATGATTTTTCAGCCTTACCAATGTATAACCGATAAAGTATTATTAAATCAGAGGATCAAATAAGGCTTGAAGCAGTATGGGAAACACACACAAATGCAGCTGTGGACAGGCATCGACAAAGTAATAGTCAATTTAACAGATGTAAAAGGACCTAACCAGAACACCCCCAAACCCCTGATGTACTTGAATTTGAATTTCAGCTACTCAAACTCTGCAATTCTTGTAAAATATGAATCACTGGCAAAATCCACGTTACACTAGATGGTTAATGAGTATCAGATTTTTCAATTGTGCTAAAATTATTTCATACATTACTCAACATTATACACAAGTTCGCGGAAAAAGCTGATGATGAGTTCTTGCTCAATTTGACAGACTGAATTGGTAATACATTTAACTATATTACAATCATCCTGTTATAATACCCGCCAATACATCACTTTTGCCTCGCACATAAATAGTGTAAACTAAACGAATTGCATCCAGCCATCCATCCAATGATTCCCAAGAGTCAGCAACCTTGATAAAACAATGTACAAAAAGGAAAATTAGAGCTGTGTTTTCAAAAGCTTAAGAGATTCTTGTGCTTTAGGCTTGAGATGAAGTACAATTCAAAAAATTCATCAACCCTTTAGAAACTTGCTATAATTTGGATTGGAACAATTTTTAATTACATTGGTGTTGAGTTGGGAAGGGCCGGTCACTCAGGAAATACATGTATGGATTTTGCCTTTTATATCAAAGCACAGTGTGCACTACTGGAAGCATAAAAAGGTCATTCCATCAATGGACTGTGTCCACCATTTCAATAGTGCAACAAGAGTTCAAGTTTCACACAATTGCAATCCCAATTAAAGTTGATAATCTCATAATATAATCAGATACATTATCAACAGAGAACAGGCCATCACAGAAAATCTCAAACTCAAACTTACAAGAAGTTGTTGGGACAATCAAGAGTGCAAAAGTGGTAATTTCATGATTATTAAATGTGGTCTCGGTTATTTTATAATGAAAAAATTCATGGCTTTATCAGTTCAAATTTGCTCTACACTTTCAGTTAAAATTTATTTAGTGTTTTGGGTTAAACAATCTACCACATGTGTAGAGGAAGAAGCAACAAATCTATACAATACAAATACACTGGTAAATTAAAGTGTTGCTCACCAAATAAACTGATCCGTGAACTGTATCAATGCATAGGCCAGCACCAGGTGGCAAAGTCAGATCAGCACATGCTGATACAGAAACAATATCTGCTATATCTACTTTGATAGTCTTCTTATCTCCATTCATGCCATCTCCTGATCTGGTTGAGAGACTTTGAGATACTTGCCTATGATCACCTCTGGGTACCTGTAAGAAGGGAGGTATGTAAATTATTTTATTTAAAATTTGGATTTCTCATACCAGAGCCTAGACGAAATCCAATGATTTCAAAACTTAATGTGAGTAGTGATGAGGAATCAAGATGAAGACAAAATTAAAAGAAATTATTCTCGTGTCTTCATATTGGTAGCTTGGTCCTCATCAAGTAGCCTCTTAAAAAATTTCAATTTGTCAGCCAGATACTTTACCTGCTGAAGCTTTTCGTGATCCAAAAGGAATTCTGATCGTTTCCAGTCATTATGAGGTGCAACTATTGCCCCAGCAGGAGGTGCAGTTAAAAATCCAACTTTAAGGTGTGGTAGTGGTAGCTGTGAAAATTGAGTTCTGTCAAAGTTGGTATATAAATGAATGATTACATAACTAGCACTCACATTTGTAAATAGTGAAATGAAACAACTATAATAGCCGTATCAATTCAAGCAGAAGATAGGTTAACTTCTAACAGGAAGATCCAAATAAGATGATTAACTCTCAAGTACTACTAATAGGGATGAAATCCAATAAAACAGTATGGTTGAGAAAATTTGAGTCATTTAAATGATAAGACAGATAAGTTCTGTAGTGTTATCCCAAGTTGAAAGCTACTGCACAAACATAATTTAGGGTACCATGTACTCACCATAGAACGTACCAACCGCAAGGCACTGCTATAAACCTGTCACATACCAAAAAATTATGGGATGACTATATGATCAAAGTTGCAACAAAAAAAAAATTAACAGGACACACGGAAATAAATAGAAAGATAATTTAAGATAAAAGCACATGTTAACTAGACTAACGAGCCTTTCTAATTCAAAAATTGCATATAGCCAATAAATATATAAAAGAAAAATGGATAGACGGTGGCTTCTTACTGAATAATTGGGTTTCAATGCATGTGCAGCTGCAATATATATTGCAGATTGGCTGTACAATTCATTTGGTGAAACCTCTTGAGCATTTACTGACCCCCCTGTTCTTAAAGTGTCCTCTGCTAATCCGTACTGCAAAGTCATTTGGTAAGTCAATTATATCTCCTTAATACTGTTAAAGTGTTACATGTCAATCCAAGAGAATAAAGCATAACATGTTATTAAATATGTGAGAATTTGAAGAAGCAATACTACCAGAACAGTTCCAAGATTGTAAATTGCCCGGTGGAAATCAAACTGCAACTGTATGGCTGCACGAAACTGCATTGAAGAATAAGGTAAAGTCAAAAGGGGAAGAGAATAAATTATATTCAAAGGACGAAGTTGACTTAAATATTATTCAGTTGCATCTGATTTCCTCCTAAAAATTTTGTACCTTGCTAATAGCAGTTCTTACAATTTTTTGCTTTTCTCGAGCAGGAACAATGGCACTGAGTTCCTAAAATGGAAACCAATTTTTCAGAAAACAAAATATAAAGAAATTAATTGAGAATTTCTGATAAGAGAATTGTAAATTTCTAAATAGTAATAAGTACAATATTTGAAGGGGAGACTTGAAATCAGTCAAGATAGTGATCATGTGAGTAAAGGATGACACATTTGAGTATTGGAAGCAGTTAATACTTGAAGGAACGATGACTGATTTAACAAAATGAAAAGTAGTAAAACAGGTAATCCTGAAATCTGGCTGTGTTGATACATGAGGTCTGCAACACATATGTATACATGTCACAGGATAACACTCTTGGATACGCATTATTTAAAAAAGTGCTGTTGCTATAAAAATAATTTTCTAGAAGTCAAAAGCACCCTAACATGCTGTTTAGAACTTAGAAGCATGTAATCATAAATGTACAAAATATTTATAGTAGTTTGAATGAAGTGTAATGCTTGAACACAGATTAAAAATATACCTGAAGCGCAAGTCCCCAGTTATTAAGGGCCTGAAATAGATTCCATGAGTCAGTGGAAGGGGCTCAAAATGCAATAAAGCAAATTAATAGGTGTATGTATAGGAATAGAGCGACCAAGTGAGTACATGATAAAGCATATATTTACTAAGGGAACAAGAAAAAGCTGTTTCAAAATCAATTTCTGATTCCATAAGAAGACACTGGTCAAGCTTTTAATAGAAAAGAGAGAAGAACCTGAGGACTGTTCCAGTTGAGTTGGACTGCTTTAACATAATTTCCTGTTGCCTGGGTAAAATTTAAATTCAACAAGAATTAGATGGTTCAATGTTGACTCTATCAATCAACCAACACCTAACAAAACCAATAATTTCATTCAAATTCAGTATGAATTCAATTATGTAACAAGCATCAACTAATAGGCGTCAAGGGATTGATACAAGAACAGGAGCTTCCAAAAATCATATCAATTTCCCCAGAAGACTAAATATGTGTGAAAGTGTGAAAGCCATTTAATAGAAGGCAGCATGTAATTTTTTCTTACCTGTTTCCATAGCTCTTCAGCTTCCTTTGTGCGGCCTCGCATCTTTGCACGATCAGAGATTGCTATTGCCCAATTGTAGTAAGCCTGGATACAGTCAGATGGAGGATTAAAATTATAACTAATGGCACTCGTTTTTAAATCTATGGCTCTCTGTTTGTGGAAAGTATCTAATAAGCTAGCTAATATCTAAAAACACTAGTTGATTAATTTGTATTTGGTAAAATTAGTCTTTGAATTAATAAATATAAAAGAACATATTATGATTATATATCTATACTAAAATATTAAAAATAGTTACTAATATATTTTTACAAATTTTTTATCATCTTAAAAATTAAAATATTTTTAAATTTTGTTTTAAATTTTTACAAATAATCAAATGGAATGGGATACTACAAATAAAATTACAAGTTGATATGTTATAAAATGTATATTTTTTGTTTTATAAATAAAAATACATGTTGTGTTATTTTTATCCCAAATCCAAATATAATATATTTTGCATTACATCCAACTTCAAGATTTAAATATATTAGAGTGGAAGCTCATTAAAATAAACTATCTGAGCATGAAATTTTTACTGCCCAGTTCAGCTTGTCAATAGCTCATATAAGAATAAAATATTAATAGTATACATTAATATTTATAACTCCTGCATATGTGTGCTTGCCCTCGTTTAAGATTTCTTGAGTGGTATTTTTAATATTTGCATTTATATTTTTATACTGGCTCCTTTAGGCCCAATTGCTCTTTAGTTGTGCCCAGGCTGGCATTCTATTGTTCAGTTCATTTACAACTTGAATTTATCCTAGGTAAAAAATTGTCACCGGTTCATCTAAAACTTCATACAGAATGATATCCTTACGTACATCATGTAGTGTGGGACAAAGGTGAGTAGCCTCATCGTATTTTTTGCATGCTTCCTCAAGCAAAGCATCTTTAGAAGGTGAAGTGGAATCTGGACTAACATTATCTGCACTTTCCTGCATGCAAATAATGATTGAATGAACAGCTTCAAAACTTAGACTAAATATAGTATATTTGTGATTCAAACTAGAAGCATTTTGTATGCTCATAATAAATAAATATCCAAGGATTTCTAGTATTTTCTAGTATGTAAACTAATATGAAGTTACAATCTCATTTTATGAGAAATTGAAAATTACATAAGGTTAATGCAAAAAATAATTAGCAACTGAAGTGTATATCCTAAGCACAAATAGAACACCATCCTAAAATAGTTTATACTGAATAATAAGTTCGATAGCAACTGGTATTTTGTTAGAAAAATTAGGTAAAATGCCCATTGGTTACAGCACTGCAAAACATTAAAGGTCCATAAACCTCCCTAACAGCCTCAACTCTCTCAAAATGACAAGATATCTCTCCCTCTCAAACTTCTAATTTTTTGCCAACCGCTATGGCCAATCTATGAAGGATGGTGGCACCATGGCATTTTATGATGGAAATGGAAGCCTAAACTAGTATATATCTGGCCTTCCACCATGGTCCACCATCCACAATCGATAACACTTAAGCTCAAAGAAGAAACTCCTTAGACACTCATCTTCAACAGTAATCAGATGCTTAGCCATCCACACGCATCCTCTTCTATTCTACCAAGACTGGGATTCCTAGATGTTTCTCCTTGAGTTCTCTGTTGAAACTTTCAACCACTTTCCTTATTTCTTCAAGAATGTCCAGAATGTGTTTCATTCTTGCTGAACTCTGGACATCTCTTGAATCCTTCAATATGCACTACCCACAGCTTCAAGAACAGAGCTCCGATACCACTTAATAGAAACTTATAATTTATTAGAAGATTTAGGGAAATTCTCCCTTGAGTACAGTACACTGCGAAACTTAAAGGATATGTAAATTTCCCTATGCCCAAAGGACCCAACTCTCTCAAAATGACAATATCATTCCTTTTCAACCCGTCTTCTAATGTGTCTTATATTTCTTTAATAATTTCAGTCCCCAACCACTAACTAACTCTAACTCCCTCAATTGACGAACCTATCAAAGTTCATATCAAGCCAAGTACTCTAACAAAAGAATAGCCAATAAGTAAATATAATTTACAGAATAATATTAAAACCCAGAAGACTTTGCAAGAAAAAAATTATACAGCTGCTCAGACCTGAAGTACCAATGCCCAGTTGTACAGTGCATCATAATCTTCAGGGTTCCTCTCAATAGCAGCAGCATACCTAGAAAATCCAAGTAAGAAAATTGTAAGTTTGAATGAAGATTTCCGTCCCTGAGAAGCACAGGCAAAACAGCAATGCCCGCAATGATAGGGTTCCTAATATTTGGGAAAGATTACAAAACAGATTGCAGTATTGCAAGAATTGATTGCAGTACCTCCTGGCAGCAAATGTAAGAATCCGTTGTCGGGACCGTCCCTCCTCATCAACACCAACAACGCTATTTATCAATTCCATAGCGGCATTGTTCTGGTCGGTGTGCTGTTGCTGTGGACTATCTTGGCTGTGAAATAGTACAATGTAAATATCTATGAAGCACTTAACATAGACATCGGACACACAACACTGACACATAAGTAATAATTTTGAAAAATAAAAGTGATTAAATGTAACTTTATATATTGATGTCATGTTGTGTCAGCTATCTACATGTGTCAGACACATAACATCCCTTTATACATAGGTAAATATGCATTTCATGCTTGCACAAGCGAAAATAAACTCTCAAAGCTGGTACATTTGGATTTTCCATAGCTATATGAAAATTAAATAATTCAACATAATTCAACATATATATCTAAGTGGATGCTAAAATTAGAGGCGTTTCTTAGTGGCATATTTTGCAAGCAATTTACTATCTGCAATATCTAGGCTCTACTATTTCGTAGCGAAACAAAACTGAAACTTATGAACAGAATCAAACAAAGAGACTGCGGCAGCGATGAAATCGAAAGGCTCAGCGTAAACCTGTATGGAGAGCTGGCATCTTCTTTCTCCGGTTCAGAATCATTTTTCAATCCATGTAGCAATTCTCTCATGGTGAAGGTTCGGCTACCTTCGTCTTTCCGAAGCTGAGGTTGGGGTGAAGCATTGTTATCAGCGTCGTTGGAATTGATCGCGGTTTCCTTGAGATCTGCATCGTTAACTGGTGGATCGGATCCTGATCCAGATTCCGGTTCCAATTGTGATTGTGCTTGTTCTATTGCCACTGGTTCAGGTTCTGGTTCTGGTTCTAGTTCTGGTTCTGGTTGAGGATCAGGTTCGTGTTTAGGTTCGGATTCGGGAGTTGGTTGGAGTTCGTTATGAGATTCTGGTTCGGACATTGTTGAGTGTGGTTTTAGATGGAACGGAAGAGAGAATTGAGGAGAGGTGAGATTTTCGATGGGATCAAACACAGACGATGGAGGTGGGACAATGTGATAAGAGACAGTGCGAATGATGATCGAAGAGGAAGAAATGAATGGAGAACACTATTTTAATTTCCACCCGAAAGCAAAGCAAACATTTGAGGTTCTTTTACTTTATACTTTGTTTGGTTTATAAGAGAATATTAGAGGAAAGTACGAGAGTTATTTTTATTGGTTTGGTATGAAAGGAAATTATAAGGAGATGAAAGCTAGTTAGAGAGTCTCTAACATACATTTTTTAATTCCTTTTCTATGATTGATTAAAATCGACATAGATCCTATTAAATTATGTAGAAGAAAAAAATTAGTACAATATTAATATATGAGCTTTGAAGGTAATATTTTTACTCTTTTGAGTTGGTAGAAGTGTTATAGGTAAAATTTAATAAGAGTTTAGTCTTAGGAGTTAATGTGAATTTGTTTTTGCCGGAAAAATCAATAATAACTCTAAATTGTAAATTAGGACATACGTCTTTTAAATATTTTGATCTACCAATTGATGGGAATTTAATAAAGTTATTATTTTTAAATATTTTGATCTACCTTTTAAATTAGGACATACATCGATTTATTTTATTTCCTTCTTTAAGGCTCATTCTGATACTATTTTTCATATTGAATCTCTATTTTATATTTTTATTATGGAGGGAGTGGGGGACTCACGAAATACATTGGTTAAACGAGTTAAAGTGTGTCTGCCGTATGAGTTCGATGTGAGGAAATTATGCACGTTTTTTTTTAATGAAATGGTGTTTGAGGTTGATGATAGGTGTTAGTTTTTCTAGTTTAAGGTTTTTTTTTTTTGACAAATATGGAGGGGGTTGGAGGTTTTGTTGGGAAGGTAGGTAACAAGTCTATCTAGTAGAAATATATTCATATGATTCAGGAAGGAGATAGGGGAGTAGCGTTAATTGGTTTGATAGTAATTTGTACAATGAAGTTATAGATAGTAGAAATACTATTATTTTAGAAGGATTTATGGATAAATATAGAAAATTTTATGTGAGAGGTATCGTAAATTATTCAACTTAACTATGGATAAAAATTTGAGTGTGACAAATGCTTTAAATAATGGTTTTGGATTGGAAGGGGCCGATGATATTGGAGGAGGAATCTTTTCAAATTGGACGAAACTTTACTCTTGTAATGTATATTTTTGTTGTCTAATTTTTCTAAGTTGGAAAATAAGCTAGATAGGTGGGGTGTGGAGACAAGTTGACGACACGTATACAATTGTTCATCTTTTGTTGACATAGGCTAGTCAAAATGTTTTTGTGCTTTATCATGATTTTATATGAAACAAATCAGTGTCTGTGAATGTGTCATTTTATCTAAGACTATTGAGTAATTGCATCCCAACAAAGGATAACTTTGTTCCATGCAAAATTGCTAATTTGGGTTCCTTCCTTTGTGTTGGATCTTGTATAGTTGGAGAATCAATGACACATTCTCATTCAATTGTTTTTTTTTTTTTTTTTTTGCTTATGGTTTTTAGTTTTAAGTTAGTTGAACATCATTAGTAGTGTCCTTGTGGATTTAACACACTCAATCAATCATGTAGTTTACTTAGAGAGGGTAAAAAGTTACATGATAAAAGGTTCCCGATCACATGGCTACCTTACATTTGGTCCATTTAAAAAGCTCGCAACAATGTACTTTTTTAGAATAAACATTTATAAAAAAATCAATTTATTGACCATATTAGATCATTATCATCGTCGTGGTTCAAAAGTAAAAATAAATATTTTTGATATGAGTTTAATTGATGGTGGAAGGTTCCACTTGGTGCTTAGAAATTATTAGGTAAAGTTGTGTTTTTATTGTTGATTATAGTTATTTCGATTTTAACTGGTGTTGGGTGAAGGATGTTTGTTGAGTATATTTATGTTTTTGAAGAAATAGTTTTGAAATGGTTGTTTATTTAAGACGCGTACCGTGCTGCTTCAAATTTTACCCTTAATATATATGATGACTTTAAAAAATTAATAAAATAATAATTATTTATTTATCTTGTTTTTATTAAAAATATTTACTTATATCTTATATTATTTTCAATTTATTGCATTTTTACTTGGAGATATTTTCTTCTTTTTTTCTTTTAGTCATTTTTATAATAATAATAATAACAATAATTTTTAACAATACACTATTTAAGATATATAGTGACTATGTTAAAAAGTATCTTTTTAAAATGTATTATTAGTATTCTTCTTGATAATTTATAAATGTAAAACTCGAAATTCATCAAACTAAAAGTCTTTAACAAATCCACTTTCGTTGAAACATACAACTATACATTTGTACCATTAAACAAAAAAAAAAAAGGAGAAAATAACGTCTGTTTATTTATTCTATACATAAAACAAATATAAATTTTAATATTTATTTTTAAGTATAAAATAAAATAAAAAAATCAATTTATTGACCATATTAGATCATTATCATCGTCGTGGTTCAAAAGTAAAAATAAATATTTTTGATATGAGTTTAATTGATGGTGGAAGGTTCCACTTGGTGCTTAGAAATTATTAGGTAAAGTTGTGTTTTTATTGTTGATTATAGTTATTTCGATTTTAACTGGTGTTGGGTGAAGGATGTTTGTTGAGTATATTTATGTTTTTGAAGAAATAGTTTTGAAATGGTTGTTTATTTAAGACGCGTACCGTGCTGCTTCAAATTTTACCCTTAATATATATGATGACTTTAAAAAATTAATAAAATAATAATTATTTATTTATCTTGTTTTTATTAAAAATATTTACTTATATCTTATATTATTTTCAATTTATTGCATTTTTACTTGGAGATATTTTCTTCTTTTTTTCTTTTAGTCATTTTTATAATAATAATAATAACAATAATTTTTAACAATACACTATTTAAGATATATAGTGACTATGTTAAAAAGTATCTTTTTAAAATGTATTATTAGTATTCTTCTTGATAATTTATAAATGTAAAACTCGAAATTCATCAAACTAAAAGTCTTTAACAAATCCACTTTCGTTGAAACATACAACTATACATTTGTACCATTAAACAAAAAAAAAAAAGGAGAAAATAACGTCTGTTTATTTATTCTATACATAAAACAAATATAAATTTTAATATTTATTTTTAAGTATAAAATAAAATAAAATGTCTGAAAAATATTTTACAGTTAAAGGTAAAATTATAATTTTCAATTCATCCTCCTGTCACTCAATTTTTGTTTTTCTCAATTTAAGATAGATTGAGAATACGTGGTCTTCAAAGCCAAAAATTGATTTCTTTATCACATTTTGACTTCAACCAAAAGAGGGAAAGATTTAAATAATAAAAGAATAATAATAAAAGAAATGCTTTCTTCCCTTTAATTTTCTTTCTCGTATATTCATTTTGACTCCTCGTTCGTTGATGGTGCAACGCACACAGATTTCGTTCGCGCAACTTCTCAACTCGTGTTTCAGGTATTCATCCTTCAGAGTTCGTCTATATTTTCATATATGATTTCAAAGCTGCATTGAATGTTTTTATCTTTGGGTCATTTTAGTTGTTAGTTCTCATACCAGATACTTCACTCAATCAGCTTCTGGTTCGGTTCTATGGGAATTTCTAGGTTTCTCTTCACTCCCACATTTTATCCTGTACGTATAATTTTATATTATTACGAAATTTCTATCATCTTCTACTATAGTGATTTCTAATGTAGTAATATAATATTTTTCTCAATCTATTGAATGCTGATTTCTGTTTTTTTTCTTTCTAAATTCATTTGCATGATATTTTGCTTTTTTGTTTTTATTTTTCTCAATATATATATCATATTATTTGTGTAATGCATATAAGTTTTCCCTCTTCGGTTGTTTCTAGTAAAAATTTGACATCATAGTAAGAATGGGGGAAAATACCTGCACGTTTTATTTTTTATTATAATCGGGAAAGGGAAAACATTATTATTAATTAAAGTGACACTAATGATCACTGCACGATCATCCTCGAAGTGATATGAAATCCATCCTTTGAGGTTATAGGGTCAAGCTATTACCACTGATCTCTGTGCCTGTGAGATCTTTGGATCGTTTCTCCCTGGAAATTGAGGTTCGCAACTGGTTCAAGTGAGGTATTGACTATTGAGCATGACTGGTGGATTTCCCCCCACATTAATACATTAGAAATATTAGGATATAACTATGTTGCAGCAAGCCAGCACCCTGCAAACATATACTACTCACGATTTCAAGTTATCTCCCACATTAGTTATGCTAGTTCTACCTGTGGTTAATAGCCTTGATATGCTAGCAAACAGAAGCATGGAGTTTGGAGGACCTGGTTCATAAATCATGGTCTTTCTTTGCATCTCCAATTCTCCATCTAACTCACAATGTTCCTTTGTCCCCTTCCTCTCACCACCTCATGTTTGACCAATACCTTCTGTTCGTAGAAGTCTCCATCCCTCTTGCCACTGCATGTGGCTTCTTCAGGTCCCCCCACCTCCCTCCTCTCATCATTTGCAGTGTTAGTAGAATGCCTCGAAGGCCAAGAAGGCATTGCCAACAAGTCAAATCTTGGCCTATTACATTCTCTCATTTTGCTTGTGTTCTTTCTCGTATGGCCTCCGTTTCTATGCCCAAATGACATTTCCAATCCATTGAAAACCCCACCCCTACCTCTGCTAGTAAGACACTTTTTTCCCATCATAATTTGAATCTTGATGAATCATGTGAATCCATGTTTTTAATTTTAAGTGCCTTTTATAATAAATTGAGTGGGTGTTTTAAACTTTGCGTGCCTTTTTCTGACCCACTTCCTAGGTAATGGATTAAGCACACTTTGGAAGAGAAATCAGAAGAGTTTGAGTCATCCGATGAGGAGTTTGATGTAAGATCACTTCTTATGTTATGATTTCCATGATTGCTTGTTATTATATTGTGAAATGTTTATATTTCAAGATTGTATTATTGAACAAACAAAATTGGTTGATATAAGGTTTCTGTTGTTCAAGCAGAATTTGCCTTTTTTGATCCTAAACCTGATGACTTCCATGGAGTTAGGACCTTGCTGCAAACTTACCTGGATAATCAAGAATGGGATTTGAGTGGCTTTGTAGACTTGATTTTGGGACAGACCACCGTAGGGACTGTTGTTAAGATAGAGGATGAAGGACTGTTAGCTCTTGTTACTGCTCTTAATTTATGGAGGTACAAGGTAGGTCACATTGTACTGCCTATGATGTTTTGCATGATCTGTTTGCCTCTTTTCAATTTTCATTTTAATTTTTTGGCAGCCTTGAGAGTAAATACAATAATTGTCTTTACTGTTTGGTCATTGACATCACACCAACTTAATTTTCTTCTTGTTTAGGTATGTTCCGCTCTTTCTTAGGTTGCAATATCAGTTTTAACAGCAAGGATCCTGATTTTCCTTGAGGAAAAAATGGTTTAGTTATGATATATATCTTTCCCACCTGTGCAATTTTACTAGTTTGCAAATTGTTGCGGAAAGTTCCCTCACCAAAATAGTAATCATACACGTATTTTGATAATAAAGGAAAGATTTGGAAGAATCATATAGTAATATTTTTATGGAAATTGAACCTTAATAAAGTAATTCATATTTCAGTTTCAGTTTTTCTGGTCGATCTCTTTGGTTCATTCATTGTTTGGCATTTGGCAATTTGTAAATTTGGTTTATGACTAGTTTAGCATCTCGACGCCCTGAAAAAAGCTTAAAAGCCAGTATGGATAAACTTTTCAACAAGCATTTATAGGAAAATAAAAGTTGAAATGATCTTACTATGACTTAGTCTTCTAAATGATAATTAACTCCATATGTTGAAATTAGTACATGCTCCTCAACTTTTTTAGAAGCTCCGTCATCTAACTTCTAAACAGCTATAAATATTCAGAGCTCTTTTTGTAAGTTTGGAACCAAGTAATTATTTAGTTTGAGAAACTCCTCTAAGTAAGAAGCTAATCTTAATTGAGCCTAATAATTTTGCTATGAACAAAGATGTATCATGACTGTCAAGGAATTTCTCCGCTGTAAAGCATGCCGAGAGAAGGGCATTGCGGATCCGTTGGGTTCAGTTTTGGGGGGACAAGCACGTAATGTGGGTCTCTTGGTATCACAATGTGTGGTGAACCTTCCTCCCCATCTTTTACCACATCTTTATGGTGCTCTTTTTGATGAAGTCTATTGGGCAATAGGAGATGAGGTTAGATGCTCATAGTAACAGATGGGTGAGGGTTTAAAGTTTTTTCAGTTTGACTGCTGGCGATTAATTTTCTTGTTAGAGCTTATATTTCCATGTTCCACATTTAACAGCTGACAGAGGACCTTTGGAATTCCTTCCAATTTAAGCATTATATAATACTGAGCAAAATTTACAAGGTATCTATGCTTCTGCTGTATCTCCTATCTATTTATTGTCCTCTTATTGATAATTCCAGCTTTATGTTGAAGATGATTTTCTTCTTGTCCACTTCCGTTTTATGATGATTTACTTATTTCCTGGTTGTAAAAATGTAGCTTAAGAATGCAGAACAGAAAAGAAAATTGAGCAATGATAGTGATGAGGAGATAATGTATATTAAGCCCGACGACAAAATTTTTCATAAGGTATTGTAATTTTGTTTCTATTTCTATCATTTTCAATTATTTGTCTCTAATAGTAATTACTGATTGTTGTTCAAAATAATTTCCAGTTATGCTTGTGGTCCTTCCATTTTCCTTTGCAAACTCAGCAGGTTGCACCTCGTGAGGCAAGTTTAGATGATTCTTAAATCTCAATAACCATTATCCTGAAGTTTTTTGTAACCTGCTGAAAGTTACTACACTTTTTGGTCAGTTTCTGAAAGTAACTTGAAAAAGATAGTGCTACTTTTGCTGGTAGAAGTAACTAACAACTATATTTGCTTACTTTGGATCTTGGCCATGTGGATATTTGTGAGGTTGTAGTACCCAAATTTTAACTAGAAGTTTCTTCTCTCATAGATTGACAGAGATATTGGATAGCTCCTTGCAGCTGAAGTTTGTTTGTTAAAGGAAACTGGGAAAGGGTTTAGGATTATTAGACATCACTTATATATATATCCTTTTTTTTAAATGGAATTTTATTTTCACTACCACGGATATGTTTGATTATACCATTTCTCTCAAGTGGCATTAATTTGTCTATGTTCACTTTTAATGAATAAGAAAGGGTCTATGTTACATCATTAAGGATTAGGTAGAACATGAAATTTAAAATTATTAATATAGAAGGCAGACAATTTTTTTACTACATTTGAGATGTAATAGAATCTGAAATTTCTTTCAATTATAGTTTCCAGCTTGAATTTTATTTTGTAGAAGGAATAGCAGTATCTTTCATGAATGATTCCGAATTTTATTGTTTCTGCCAAAATTCCAACATTTTGTGAAGAACTGCTTTCTTTGATAAATGAAAGCCGAAGGCAATGAGAAAGTAAGGTTACTAAACAATTCATTGTAAGATAGATTTTGGGATTTTTTATTTTGTATGGTTTTTTATTTATCAAACAAACCATATTTAACATAATTTACTCAATTTGTAAGTATATTAGCACATAAGTACAAAAATAACTAAGTTAGTGCCACCGGGACGTGTGTTTGAAATCCACTGTCTATGTGAAAACTGAAAACCTCGTTAATAGGTATTATATAAGTATTTCTATAAGGTGTTTGGTTGGGGTGATTTACAAATTAGTTAGAGAGAGCTAGAGGAGAAAAGGGAACCTCGCCTGTTTGGTTTATAAAAGAGAGACGGATTCACCCATGGGACCCACCATTATACGAATCTTTGCGAATGTGCAGAGAAAGTGAGGAGAAACAAAAACTCCAGAATGAAAAAACATAGGTTGAGCCAAATCCACATGAAGAAAACGAGAAGCAACAAATCTAGCACGAGCGAAACTTGGGGTCTGCATATTGTTAATTTCTTTTTACTACTGTTAATTCAAAGGTGTTGTTACTCTTTAAGTGTTTCATTTGTAATATTTTATTTTAGATGAAATTGCAAAGAGACTCGCGCACGGCATAATTTTTGGTTCAAACATGATACTTAATATTCTTTTTGTATATTTACCAATGAAGTATTAATTTTTTTCCGATTAATATACTCTTATTTTGTGTATCTTAGCACATCTAAGTACTTCACTAACAATAATTTGGTATAGTTGTCAAACTGTCATCAAATTTTTACCTCTCCCAACTTATCTTTTCATATTTCTCACTATAAAATATGATATACAAGTATATTAATTTTTAAAATATACTCAATTTACAATAAAAACAAATCCCAAAATAATTAGGTTTCTACAAATCTAGAATTTGAGGTTTCTTCAATCTTGCAAAATACATCCAATTCTCTTTTTTTTTACAAAAAGATAAAGTTATGAACTCTAGTTGATGTCATTTCATCATTTTTAGAGTCCAAAAATTAGATTAAGGCTAAAATTGCAACACGAGTGATTCTTTGTGGATCAAAATATTCAATTTTTTTAAAAAAAGAGACATTTTTTGTGAGCATAATAACAAATAAAACTTAGGACTAAAATGTGATTAAACTAAAAGTAAAATAGCGAATATAATTCATTAGTAGCGCTGTCAATTTGACAAGTCCCCCCTAATTATTGACCCCCAGCCTACATGTTGGAGGGGCTAAAAGAATTTATAATTTAAAAAACCCTAAAAAAAAAACTCCAGCCCCCTAAAATTTTGTGGGCTTAATGAGCTTATATAGACCCACGTTTTCAAAAAAAATTATTTTTTTTAAAAATATTTTCACAATTTTTTTTTTATTTTTTCACAGATAAAAAAATGTCGATTTTTTTTGAGAATTTTTTATTTAATTTTCTTACAAAGTATGAGAAAAATATATTTTTAAATTTTTTTCGATAAATATAAAAAATAATAAATTTCAAAAATTTTTTAAGAAAAAATCTCAAAATATTAGGGGCCTATAGACTCCTTCTTTTAAGCCCCGTGAAATAATGGGCCTAAATTTAAAAAAAAAACTATTTTGATAGGGCCTAATATTATGAGTTTAATAAAAAAAATTAAGGAGTCTAATAATTGAAGACTTTTTTGACAACTTACTCGATAGTATGCTTACAACTTAGAATTATGTCGATTAATTAAGTTACTTTTTTTCTTTTACAAAATTGACCGATACTTCTCTTTTTTTTAAGGTCAATTATTTGTATGCCTCTTAATTATAATTATAATAGAGTTTCTTTTTCTATCTTTAATGTTCTTTGAATTTATCAATCATGTACTTTGACAAAAAAAAAAACTTTTGAAATAACTAATTCAAATGTGTATTTTAGAGATTTTTAAGGATATAAGAGGGTGGGGGCATAAGCTATCTAACTATAATTTATAATAAAAAAATTTATCTTGTACTTTCATTTTTATACTTATACTTCCACAAATTTTTTAAAATGCAAAAAATACTCTTATTTTTATTTTATTATTTTCTGAAACAATAAAACGATTTTCAGTAGGTAAAAGTTTTTCAGTAATTTCTGAAAAACTATTTAGAAGAATTACGGTACACAATATTTCTAAAAAACTTTTTACAAATTTTCCGGTACATAAGGTATTTACCGGAAAACTCAAAAAATGATTTCCGGAATAGAATGAAACAAAATGAAAAAATGTGTATTAACGAAAAACTTTCTTTTCCGGTACAAAAGATGTTTTCAGAAAAGACAAAATTTCCGGTACACACTTTTTTTTTTAATATACCATAAATTAATAATTAACACACCATAAATACATCATTAAATAATTAATACATCCTAAATAAATAATATACCATAAATAATACACTATAAGTAATATACTATAAATACACCATAAATAATTAATACATCATAATAATTAATAATTAATGTACCATAATTAATATACCATAAATAATAAATACATTCGACCTTCACCCTCCTCCTCGTACCTTCCTCATACTCCTTATCTTTTTTGTGTACAGTCTATGTGTACCGTCTGATCCTCCTTATGGATAGATATATTCTTGTTACAACTTTACCGTCTCTACCTCTAGTCCTACTTATTAGAAAAAAAATTATTGAAAATCAAATGAATTAAATAAATACTAATATAATAAAATATTAAAATAAAAAAATTAATTTCAAAAATATTTAAAAAAAATATATCAAACAACTACTGGAAAATTCGTTTGACGAAGTTTTCCGGTAGCTTTCGGAAATGTCACGTTGAAGTTTTTGGGTATGTATTTTTTTTGAAAAACTTGAAATAAGTTTTCTGAGAGTGATGTTCTGTACTGAAAAACTTTTTTCAAGTTTTTCGGAGTTGAAGTTGTGTACCGAAAAACTTAGAAAAAAAATTTCGAAAAACAAAAAGAATTTTTTGACACTCGTTTGTTCCGGAAATATTGAAATGAAAAAATAGTCATTTTTACTGTGTATGAAAATATTTTAGTCTTTTTCTTTATATTTTGGGGGTATATGGATAAAAGAGGAGGTACAATGGGAAATTTCATAGACTTTTAACTACAATTTAAAGTCACGGTCCCACCCTCTTATGTTCCCACCCTCTTATGCTATACCATAGACTTTTAACTACAATTTCAAGAAAATTCCGAAAATAAATAGTAATAAATAGCTTATGCATTTCAAGAATTTTGGTATTCATGTAAAGTTCCGAAATACATTTTCATAGCTTATGCTCCCATAGTTAAAAGTCACGGTCCAGTAGTGAATTTCATAGACTTTAACTATAATTTCAAGAAAATTCTATCCTATACCCCCTCCTTTATCTGTGTACCCCCAAAAATTAAAAGAAAATACTAAAATATCTTTGTATATATATACTTTTTTTTTTACATTTCAACATTTTCGGAACTGAAGCAAGTGTCAAAAAAAAAGTTCTGGAATTTTTTTTTCCAGTTTTCCCGTACAAAACATTATTTTTGAAAATCTTTTATGAAGTTTTTCGGTATACAACTTCCACTTTGGAAAACTTAAAAAAAGTTTTCCGGTACAAAATATCATTTTCGAAATTTTTTTAAAAAAACTTTTTCTGTAAACTTGATTTTTTTTAAATATTTTTTTTATTATATTAGTATTTATTTGATTTATTTAATTTTAACTATTTTTTTCAGTGGGTAGCAAGAATACGTGACTTTGAATCTTTATCGTCTATGGATCTTATTTTGGAAATGATTCGTCAGACAGCATCTCACAGACCACTATTTATGGGGTATTAATTATTAATTATGGTATATTAATTATTAACTATTATTGAATGATGTATTACCTATTTTGGAAATGATCCGGCTGGTAGCATCTCTCAGACCATGATTTATGGGGTATTAATTATGGTATATTAATTATTAACTATTATTGTGTATTTATAGTGTATTAATTATTGAATGGCGTATTAATTATTTATGGTGCATTTATAAAAATAATATAATAAAAAAAATAAAAATAAAAATGGTGTGTACCGGAAATCTTTTGGAGATAGTTTTTCGAAAACACCTTCTGGAAATCTTTCGAATGAAATTTTCCAATAGTACAATTTTTCACTTTTATACCGAAAATCTTTTTTAAAGGTTCCGGTAACAACCTAGCTTCTATACCAGAAAACTTTTTTCAAGTTTAACAAAAATAGTATACTGGAATTATAGTAAAAAAAAAAATAAAAGTATAATTGACATTTTTAAAAAGTTATAGAGGTATAGGTATAAAAATGGGGGTACAGGATAAATTTTTCTAATTTAAAATATCGATATGGGCTCGAATAAAGTCATGGTCTAATAGTGAATTTCATAGACTAACATTGCTATAACAAGTTTCACTTATGTAATTTAAAATTCATATATATATATATATATATATATATATATATATAATTTTAACGTTTTAAGTTTAAATTTAAAACATGAGATTTAATTAAATAATATCGATATTTATTATCTGAGATAAATTTTATAGGCCATTTGTGTTATTATCTATTGATAGTAATAATAAGTTTTTTTGAATAATAAAAAAATTAGATTAATCCATTATAATATAATAATCTTAAGAGTGTGTCTTATTTGTAAAATAATTAGTACTTGACAGAATAATATATGACAATTTTTTTGTAGTTTACAGTGTTAAAGTGATCGATGCACAAAACAAAAAAAAAATAGCATTATATCTTGTTAGATATGTCTATACATTGGACAAAAAAATTTATTTATTTAAAAAAAGAGAGGGAGGATGTCGAGAGAAAGGAGAAATAGTAAAGAGAATGTAGAGAGATGTGGGGGTGGGTGGAGGGGGTTTATGAGATAGGGATAAAGACATAAAAGAGTATATATAGAGAGAGAATATAGAAAAGAGAGGAGAGAGAGGTACGAGTGTAGCAAGAAATAAGAGAGAGGGAGAGAGGCATGAGACAATAGAAAGATACATGAATAAGTAAAAAATGATAATTTTTTAATAAAAGAAAAACATTTGATATTTTTGATAGTTTATACTAGAAACAAAAAATTGTCGCATGCTTATCAAAATACAAAAATTATTGATTTTATCTAGTCTCTTACTCAATCTTGTAACAATCAAATAAAATACAATAAATATTACCATGTTTTGTCTTTTATATATATATATATAAAAGTTAACACATGCCTTGTATGGTTTTTGGGTGGTATAAACTTCTAATTGCTCATGCTTCTATTAAATTCTCTCCGGTCATCATTATAAAAAAATAAATAAATAATTTTACGATATAATTAATTAAATTAATTAATTTTTTAAATCTTATGTAGAATATAATTAAATTATCTATTTAAATATCAAACATTCAACTACTGACAATAATTTTTTTTATTAAAGTAATAAAATATATTAAGAATATTAATAATAAATGAGTTTTTTTTAAGAGTAACAAAAATTTAAAAGTTTTATTTTTTTAATAACAAGAAGTACATAATCAAACTGTTATTTTATTTGTTCATGCTAAATACCACTTGATTTTCATGTTGCATATAATCCGCTCATTAAAAGTTTGAATCTTATACACTACTACTACTTCTGTTTGTTTTAATAAGAAACACTCAATCAACTGTATTTTGTTCTAACTATAAAAATGGTTTGGTTTTCATGTCGCACATGCTTCCCGCATTGAACGTTTCACTCCTATATACTATTTCCGTTTGCTTTTTATTAGCAACATGTGCTCATATGTTAAATATAGACTAATTTAAAGAGTATTAATTATTTATATTCCTTTCGTACTCTTATTTCAACTAAAAATTACACATTTTTCATATTAGTGCACCACTCAATGAGTATTTTATTTTTTAAAAATAAATTTGAAAGTAGTAATATTTCATATTGCAGCAACACATGCAACAACGGTTTTTTTAAATGAAAATAAACTGTTTACTTTCAACCACTTAAAACATGTGATAGAAAAAAAAATATTTGATGTACATTTAATCCACTTAAAACACGTGATCAAAAAATAAGAAAAATATTTGATGTGCATTTAATGTTCCTTTGACATCTTAGAAGAGATAGAAATAAAAAATATATATATGCATTATAATAGATGTGTTATTTAATTTATTGATGTGACAGAAAAAGAGATAACAAAAAAATAAAACGTAGAATGAATAAATGAAAATTAAAAGATATTTAAATATAAGAATTTTAACTGATATACCTCATAATCCACGTCTTTCACAAATTTGTAATCTACTATTTTTAAGGTAAATTAATCAATTTATAGTACATGCTTGTTTTTTTACTGGAATTTACTGTACATACTTAATTAAAAAGTGTACAGAGTGTTTTTTATTTTATTTTTTTAACAGTTAAAAAGTTAATAGCATTTTATTTATAATTATATGTTATATACAATGAGATATTCATACCAAAATTTGAAAACTAAATAGAAACATGACCACTTTAGAAAGCATGTGAGTAGTTAAATTTATTCAACTCGACAAGAGAATTTTATAAAGTAAATTAAATTCAATGAAAGATATATATTTTAAAATATAAATGAATATTAATTATAAAATCCTAAAATCACACATATCAAATTTTTGTAACTATTTGGATGCATAATCATTAAAATAATCTAAAAATGTTGAATAATTAAATTAATAAAATTTAATTTATATAAAAAGAGTTATTAAACAAAATAATTCAATAGTTGCTCTTGGAGTCTATGGATTTGCAACATGTATCTATTGGAACAAATATATATATATATATATATATATAGCAAATATATGTACATACAATTTGACAAATCACGACATTTAAAAATTAGTTAACCGTAAGAGCATATATTAAAAACTCTACACCACAAACTACCATTTATAAGTACGATATGATTTGACTTTTTTCATTGTAAGTCTATTTAAGATAAATAATATAATCAACATTAATTAATATTCGACATAGTAAGAGCCAAAAGGGGAAGAAGAACGTGTATGTGGAGGGCAAATAAAAAATTGTAGGATTATGGTTGTTAGGTTAGGTGTTACTTCTTAGAGTAACGCCTATCTATCTATCAAACTTCTTATCCATGCAGCAATACATCCACGACCATGACAGCAGCACGATAT